>NW_026057578.1:68252097-68344355 GCF_023721935.1 Panthera uncia
CACACACACACACACACACACACACACACACACACATATATATATATATATATATATATATATATATATATATATATATACATATATATGGAATTATGATTATACCTACTTCAAAGTTGTGGTTATAAAGTTGAGGTTATAAAGTTCTCAGTCAAAGATGACTATGCCCCACAGGGCATTTCTGATTCTCATAACTGGGTGGGGTTATTAGTGGCATCACTCTGTAGAGGTCAGGATAATGCTAAACACTCTGCAATGTAGAGAACAGCCTCCACAACAAAAAACTGCCCAACACGAAAGGTCAATAAAGCCAATAATTTGAAAAACCCTGGGCAAATACGTGTTCACAATATGCCTGGCATAACATGAACAATCAATAAATGACAGCCATTTCCCGTTGCTTTATTATATGCACAAAATTTGTGGGATAATTTAGGACAGATTTTTAAATTCTAAGGGCTAAAATATTTTTAAGCTTTCTTTAATCTAGGAGAAAAACATGACTGCAATTTACAGAAGTATTGAGTCCTTTGTCAATTATTTTTTCTGATTTTTTCCCACACAAAATAAAACTAAATGTTGAATGACATTTAAAATAGTTGGAACTGGGGTGCCTGGGTGGCTCAGTCGGTTGAGCATCTGACTTCGGCTCAGGTCATGATCTCGCGGTCCGTGAGTTCGAGCCCCGCGTCGGGCTCTGTGCTGACAGCTCAGAGCCTGGAGCCTGCTTCAGATTCTGTGTCTCCCTCTCTCTCTGCCCCTCCCCTAGTCATGCTCTGTCTCTCCCTGTCTCAAAAATAAATAAAATGTTAAAAAAAAATAAATAAATAAAAATAAAATAGTTGGAACTTAAACTGAAGTCCTGGGGGCTTATACCTGATTTGCAATACCTACTGGAAACAGTGGAGAACTTTTTAGAGATTACAAAGAAAGAGGCCTATTAAAAGGCTGGTTTTTGTAGTGGAACCTTTCCACCCCTCTTTCCCAACTTGTGACATTTCTTAAGAAAACACTAGAGATCAGTTTCCTCTATTTATTTGTCTTGCTCAATTGCTCTGAGTATCTGTCTTTCTGGACAAAAGGTTTTTGTTCTAAAAGATGAGTGGTGGAAACTGGACAGTTTTCCTGAAATATGTGGAAACATGCCCATCAGGAAATAGGTCCAGGGAACAGGAGGCTCCCATGTTCATACAGTTGCAAAGTAACTTTATGTGCTGTTCATTTAAACATATTTACCCTGTACCCAACACTGTGCTAGATATTAAAAGTAAACACCAATGCCTCTAAACAATGGTGGCTGCTGTTAAGCAGGATCTCTAAGCCTTCATTTCAGTTTTCAAAAGTTAACATAAGTAGCATTTACAAATTGGCAGCCCAGGTTCTTTTTTTTATGCTTTCTGCTGGAAACATATCCTTAAAAAACCTACACTGTTGGATGCTACTGTAGTGGATACTTACTTTTTAATATCATTTTGGAGTGTTTGTTGCTATTGTGTGAAAGACAACAGAGTTTTGTATATTGATCTTGTGTCTTGCATCCTTAAACTCATTAGTTCTAATTAGTGTGTGTGTGGGGGGGGTTCATTAGGCTATTCTATGAGATAATATAATCTACACATACAGATAGTTCTATATATTCCTTTCTACTTATTTCTTTGCCTTACCTAATTTATTTCTTTGCCTTACCTAATTGCTCTGGATAAAACCTACAATGCAATATTGAACAGAAGTATATGAATGGGCATTCCTTAAAGAAAAAAAAAGTAGATATATTACGTATTATTGAGTGAAAGTGAAAGAAAGAAAGAAAGAAAGAAAGAAAGAAAGAAAGAAAGAAAGAATGAATCCTGCGGGTGCAACACAGGTGAAACTAGAAGTCATTATGTTAAATGAAATAGGCCAGGCTGAGGAAAACAAATCCTGGATGGTATTATTTGTATGCAGAATCTAAAAAACAACACCAACAACAAAAAACAAAATTGTACTCTTAGTAACAGAAATTAAAATGGTGGTTGCAAGGGGCTGGGGGCAGGGTGGGAAAAAATGGGGAAAGGTAGGTAAAAGGGTACATATTTTCAGTTATAAAATGAATAAAGTTTGAGGGTCTAATGTGCAGTATGGGAACTATAGTTGACAAAGATAATACTGTACCGTATAACTGAAATTTGCTAAAAGACTAGATCTTAAGCATTCTCCAACACACACAAAAGGTAAACAAATGAGGTGATGGATGGGTTTTGTTTTGTTTTCAAGATTTTATTTTTATGTAATCTCTACACCCAACATGGTGCTTGAACTTAGAATCCCGAGATCCAAAGTCCCATGCTCAACTGACTGAGCCAGCCAGGTGCCCCAGTCGATGAATGCATCAAATAATTCAACTGTGGGAATCTTTTCACAATTATGTGCAAATCAAATCATCACATTGTAAACTTTAAACACACAATTTTATATGTAAATTATTCTTTAAGAAAAAAAAAATGGTGAGCATCCATGTCTAGTTCCTGATCTTAGGGGAAGAGTATTCAGTCTTTCATCATGATGTATGATTTCAGCTGTGGGTTTTCTGTAAATGCTCTTTATCAGGTTGAAGATGTTCCCTTCTATTCTTAGTCTACCATTAATGTTTTTCATTTGCTTTTTTGATTTGGGTTTTTTGTTTGTTTTTATTGCTGCTGTTTTTTTAGTTTGTTTGATTGCTTAAACCATCAATGGAAAATTGTGAAATGCTTTTTTTTTTTTTTAATATTGAGATAATCATACGGTTTCACGTACTTTCTTTTTTCCTTTTCAGTTTACTAATATGGTGAACTGTAGTGATTTATTTCCAAATGTTAATCCAACATTTCATGCCAAACTCTAATTAGTGGTTATGTAGTATCATTTTTATATATTGTTGGATAATGTTTGTCTAATTTAATTTTGAATTTTCGCATCTATATTTATAGAAATGTTGATCTGTAGTTTTCTTTTATTCAAATTACTTTATCTAATTTTGATATCACTATAATAAAAAAGGCAGACAATAATAAGTGTTGGTGATGATTTGGAGAGAAATTATAGCCCTCATAAATTGCTGATTAGAATGTAAAATGGCACAGCTTCTTTGAAAAATCATCTGTCAGTTTCTCAAAATATATAGATAATAGAGAGAGTTGATAGATGACAGATAGATAGATAGACAGACAAGTAGATAGAAAATATAGAGTTATGTATAACCCAATAATTCCACAGTTAGCTATGTATTCAAATACTGAAACATATGTTTACACAAAAATAGGTTCAGGAATGTTCATAGCAGCTTTATTCTTAACCACCAAGATGTGGAAACAACCCCTAATATCTGGCAACTTGATGAATAAACAAAATGTAGTGCATTCATAAAGCTGAATATTATTCAGTTACTAAAAAAAATAAAGCACTTAATAGATGCTAGAACATTAAGACATTATGTTAAGTGAATGAAGCCAGACAAAGATCCACATACTGTATGATTTCATTGTATTAAAAGTCCTAGCTAGGCAAATCCATACAGTCAGAAAGTAAATCAATGGTTCCTAAGAGCTTGCAGGAGCGGGGGTGGGGGGGGGGTGGGGGAGAACAGGAGTGACTGCTAATGTGTGTGGGGTTTCTTTTTGAACGATGATTGGGGTTTTTTTGTTTGTTTTGGGGTTTTTTTTTTAATTAGATAGAAGACAGTTTCACAATCATGAGAATATGCTGAAATCCACTGAACTGTTCCCTTTAGAAGTGCATTTTATGATATGTGAATTATATCTCAATTTAAGAAGTCATACATGCATGTGCACATATACATACACGCATTGCTGATTTTATCACATATATCACTTGATTATTTTCAAGAAGCTTGATATTTAAAACTGGAAGTAACAATGCCTTACAGTTCATGCTAACATCCTGTTTTAGCAAATGGAAACTTGAGGCCTGTAGAATTAAATTACCCAAAATCACATAGCTAATTACATGGAAAATTTTTAAAAATTACTTATGGTCCTGGATTGCTTCCAGAACCATTCAGTTACACATATAACTTCTCCAATGTTGAAAGCATAAAATATTAAATGAAATAAAATAACCCTAAAGCAGCTGCTTCTTTGACTCCTTGTTCCCCAAATATATATATGTGTGTGTGTGTGTGTGTGTGTGTGTGTGTGTGTGTGTGTGTGTATTTTTATATCGGTCTCCTTTTTCTTAAGTGGTAACAAATGTCCTTTTTGGTAGATTTTACTATTAAGAATATTAACAAATCTGTTATCACTCTCAGAAAGTGACTGAGAGTGAAAAATCCTAAGCTGGTACAATCAATGTTACTACTCCCTTTTCTTACAGATGAGAAATAAACAATAAGTATCAAGAACTTGTTTCCATAAAAAATATTTAGCCCAAAAGAGAACATCAGATCCGCCCTTCATAAGGCACTAGTTTTTCCTATCATATGTAGAGAGAAGCCCTTTGAAAGGATTTAAGTGTTCTTTTTTCCAAATTTGCTCCTTCTCTCCTTCCCTCTCTTTCCCTCTACCTTCCTTCCTCCTTCTTTTTTCCTCTTTCTTTTCTAATTATCAGTCTGACTTTCTAACACAGTCATCTCTTCTTGGGATAAATACAATGAGAATGTACTCAGCATTTATATAAACTTGAAGACTTGTTTTGAACAAAATATAAACTCTTAAAAAGAAGAACAGCAAAAAATAAATATTGAGAAGAACCCCAAGCTGGTAAAGTTAGTGTGCAAAAGGCCACAAATACTGAAATATGAAAAGCAGGAAGTATATGCCATCTATGGAAGGACCAGGCAAGTCTCTGAATTTCTAGACTTTGCTCACTTTCAGGATTAATCTGTAGCTTCTAAGATGTGAATTTGAGTTATCCTAATGCAAGGAGAAGGCTACAGGATGTTTGTACTTTGCATCTGGGTCCATATCAGGAGACGTTAGGGCTCTTCTACCTACTGTATGTTCAATACAGTCTCTTAAAAAAAAGTACTCCATTTACTCTCCAAAGAGATATACTAATAACCTGGTTTCCTGATTTCAATTCTTTCATCAGATGCTTAAAAAATCAGGGCTAAATTTCTTTTAGTCTTTTTTTTTTTTAAGTTTACTTATTTATTTTGAGAGAGAGAGAGACAGAGAGTGTGAGTGAGGGAGGGGTACACAGAGGGGGAGAGAGAGAGAATTCCAAGCAGGATCTATACAGCCACTGCGGAGTCTGATGTGGGGTTGAATCTATGAACTGTGAGATTGCGACCTGAGCTGAAACTAAGGGTGGGATGCTTAACTGACTGAGCCACAAAGGTTCCCTTTTTTAGTCTTTTAAACTGACAGAGGAATGACTGTTTTGATGATTATACTTGTATCATTCCATGTTAGTCTTAGGAATTCAGCTAAGGTTTTTTCTTTTAACTCTTTTATAATTGGGAAAAATGTATCATTTTATTTGTTTTGAAAGACATGATGTTGATGCAGACCAAAGAAACAGTCTTGCCCTAATGTGACACACTATGGATTAATCTGCAGGGAAACAGATACTTAAAATCATGTTGGTCACAAGTATGCATAACCCATGTAGCAGGTCAAATTAATAAACTGAACTGAACAGACTATATAGTTATGACACTGTCAGACTGCTTATTTAATAGGGAGAACAAATATTGGTGTTTAAATTCTAAAGAAAAACAAACAACTGACAACAAAAAATAAATGAAGTTTTGTTTGAATATGGTATACCATGTCTATGATCATTAAGAATAGTAGAAACTTATTTCCAAAACACTTCATGCTGATTCATAACAAGACAAGGTTCCTTCTTATTTGTTTGCTGTCCCTACAATCCAGTTTTGTAAATCGAGGATTTTTTGAGTGAATTAGCTCGTCCTATCACCAGCAGTCACATTCTAACACTGTTATGTATTTAAAAACACAGCCAAATATTTTTGAAAACTGCAAAACCTGTACTTGTAGATAACTTTGTAAAGATTACTTTTAAAAATGGAATAATTTATGCTTAAACATATTTGAAGAATATAAAACAGATTCTATCTCTTGCAAATGTAATTTCCAGTATGCTAGCAGGCTAGATTTAAATGTTTAACCAAAACAATAAAAACAACAAGAACAAATACAAACCAAAACCGCAAGCATATATTTCCAAGAAAATTACAATTCCCTACTGAGTTTATATAAATTAACTTGTGTCTTAGAAGTCAAAATATAATATAAAAATAATATAAACACAGAGCTTTTAATCCTTAAATCAGTCCCACTGTTATTTTTTTCAAGTGAGTAGTGCATAGCTAACAAGTTTTTATAAAAATTAGATAACATATGGGATAAATGAGCAAGTACCTTTTGAATGCTCAGTATTTACAGATATGCTGATACAAAGATATGGCCTTCAGAAATTCTTTGTCCACTGGGAGACCTATAACTATTACTTCATATCCATTAGATTTGTTTCTCTCAGTAGTCCTGTGAAGTGGCCCTTCTACAAATGAGAAAACTGGATCATGAAAGAGTAGTCCACTAAGGATCAGAATTCAGTTCTAGATTCTAAGTTTTTTCTAAACACCATAACAGAAATGACATGCAAAGAAGTGTAAGCTATTCAGTATGTTACATAAACATTCTGAGGACAGAACCAGTACATAGTGGTTTTAAAATGTTTACCCCAAATAAATTTTCCTTTCCTCTATATTGTCTCTCTAGACACCTTTCCAACATTCTCTATTAACCTAAAACAGAGTAGAAATGCCATTAGATGACACAAAATCACTATATTATTATGAAGAGAAACTGCTTTTCAAGGATGGCATGTTGTTTTAATGATAAAAAAGAATCCTATTTGGCCATTATAATATTTTTATTATATTCATTTATTCTTTCCCTTTTTATAACAGCATAATAAATCAAGCACAATTTTTGAAATTTGGTGCCTTCTTATTTTTCCAGAATACCATCCCCCCTTGCAGGGTGTCCTTTCTGGAACCATAGCCATATGGATTCCTCTGTTAGGATAAGAAGTCTTGTATAGGTTTCAAAAACCTAGATAGGCTTTATAATCACTGCATTACCCAAGATTAGAATGACTCTTTTTTTTAACTTTTTTTAACGTTTATTTATTTTTGAGAGACAGAGAGAGATAGAGCATGAGTGGGGGAGGAGCAGAGAGAGGGAGACACAGAATCTGAAGCAAGCTCTAGGCTTCGAGCTGTCAACACAGAGCCCTATGCAGGGCTCAAACCCACAAACTGCGAGATCATGACCTGAGCCGAAGTCAGATGCTTAACCGACAGAGCCACCCAAGCGCCTCTAGAATGAATCTTTCTAAATGGCAGCAATAAAACTATGTTCCTTTAAAATATTGTTTTTTTTGGGGGGGGGGGGCGCATGGGTGGCTCAGTCAGCTAAGCGTCTGACTTTGGCTCAGGTCATGAGCTTGCAGTCTGTGAGTTTCAGCCCCACATCAAGCTCTGCGCTGACAGCTAGGAGCCTGGAGCCTTCTTTGAATTCTGTGTCTCCCTCTCTCTCTATCCTTCCCTTGCTCATGCTCTGTCTCTGTCCCTCTAAAATAAAATAAAATAAAATAAAATGAATAAAATAAAATAAAATAAAATAAGATGAAATAAGATAAAATAAAATAAAATAGAATAAAATAAATAAGTAAAATAAAATTAAAAAAAATTTTTTTTAACCAAAGAAACTCTAGACCAAATACATATAATGATTCTGTGAAATTCTCTGTTACTATTCTGTTACTATTTGACAGAATGTATTCCAAACATACACAGGGGAATGTGCTGTAAAATATTTTTAATAAATAATGATAATTACCATAACTTGTACATTT
The DNA here is from genome assembly GCF_023721935.1 of Panthera uncia. Classification (NCBI taxonomy): domain Eukaryota; kingdom Metazoa; phylum Chordata; class Mammalia; order Carnivora; family Felidae; genus Panthera; species Panthera uncia. The sequence goes on from NW_026057578.1 coordinate 68,259,964, forward strand.
AATCTATGCCAATTGATCTACATACACTGTTTTACTGAAATCTTACAATAATTCTAGGCTGTAAAATTATGTCCTTCCTACCCTTCCCAATTTAGAAAAAAAAAAAAAAGTGGCAGGCAAAGCTAAGAGAGGATAAACAACTCGTCTAAGTCACATAACTAGATAGAGCTTGAATGTGAGATTAACAACAATTCTTATGCACACAGGATATAAAGCTTCCAATCTTGGAAGAGTACCTTGGCTCAGCTCTCTAGCTATAAGTAACACCATGAAGAATCTCTTCCTGCCTGATAGGTAAGGCATAAACCAACATATACAATAGACTTGTTCTGATTAAATACAATTCCCTAGTTGCTAACAGTCCTTCTATAGTTATTAAGTCAGAAGTGAATACACTGTCATAATTACTTTGCATTTCTATACAAAAATCACTTCCTTAGGATGGGATGTTCTTCCTTATCAATGTCTCCATAATTCCAGTCTGTATTGGTTTTTCAGAATAACAAAACTCCCAACACTCCTGCCATACAAGCAAATTTCGCACTTATTCCTTCCTTCATCCCATCCACACATTTAAGAACTGTCATGAATTTCTCATTTGTATTTAAAATTTGTGTCAAATTCCACGGCCTGACCTGGTCTCAGTTTGTTTACCTATCTTTCCTGCCTATCTATTCCTCAATATTGCTTTAACTGGTGATTATTTTTTTTAATATTTTTTTTTACTCTTGATCTTGGCTGGTAACTGAAATTCACAGCTTCTCAAACCAATATGCAGATTTAAAAAAAAATTAATGTTTACTTTATTTTTGAGAGAGATACAGAAGATGAACAGGGGAGGGTTAGAGAGAGAGGGAGACACAGAATCTGAAGCAGGGTCCAGGCTCTGAGCTGTCAGCACATGGGGCTGACGTGGGGCTCGAACTCACGGACTGTGAGATCATGACCTGAGCTGAAGTCAGACACTTAACTGACTGAGCCACCCAGGCGCCCCAATATGCAGATTTTAATGTAAAAGTAGATTTCAATATTTGTATCTTTTTAAAATATAGACTATTTCTCAGTAGGTGTGCACTGGACCTAAGATGCTACATTTCTAACAAAATCTCAGGTGATTCTGATGCTTCTGATTCCTGGACAACACTTTAAGGAACAAATACTTAAACCACTACAAAAAAAAGTTATTTATATGATTGACTCATCATTTGTTTTAAATAACTTCCATACTACTCAAGGTTATAGCTGATCTAATTCATATGTTTACTGGTTTCAAAGAAAAGAGATGTTGAGAAAACACACACACTTTATACACATACACCTGTAAGGAATATTTGAGTTTTAGAAAGATAAAAAGAAAGGATATAATATGATCGACCGAGATTCAGCTATACCATCTGGAGACAATCTATGTAACACAATCAGACCACACACACATTTTTGGCCAATAATTGAGTTGCTAAGTTTGGTGTCTACTTGAGGATAAATGGCCCAGAATGGTGATTGTCTAGGCATTTGTGGTGTTGAACCAGGGTCAATAATAGGGATTTGTATTAATCTTTTCCTCAGAAGCAAATGATCATCATATATACATATAGACAAGCATATCTTCCAGGGAACAGGGTTTATTCTTGTATACACTGTCATATTTGAAAATTTACAAGATTTTCTATAAGTTATCAATTACAGCTAAATACAATTTCTAGAGTAGCCTGGCTGTTTAAAAATAAAATAGAAATTAAAGAAACTAAAGGCAATGTAAAAAATCTAAAGGATATTTAGAACAAGCTGGCACTTGCCTTTAAAGTACCTTTTTAGCATATGAAGTGATTCTGAAACTACTAATGACTAGCTCCCAGGTTAACAAAATACTCTCAACTTCACTTACATTCAGAGTGTCTCATACTTCTATAAAATAACAAATGGCACAGAGATATGTCCTAAATCTCCATTCTATTCCACAACTGGGAGGTACAGTCATTAATATGAACAAAAGACCCATCTTCCTTCTACTTGTAATTCCCTCCATCACTGTTTTTCAGATCTGCCTTCCAATTAAAATTCTGATGATCTTCCTGAGTGTCCCCTGAGGCTACTGTTTCCTTTTTAGTAGTTGCTAGGTGAGCTTTATGGGGTACTTTAAAACACCAGAACAATCCAATGATGGAGAATCTTCCAGTATGCACCATGGAAATTTAAATGTGGTCTCCACACATCACAGCTTCTACGTTTTTAAGTCTTCTCCCCATATTCATTCACTAAGAAAGCTTGTGCTTGCCTTCTTTTATTTCCCCAAGTAATTGGGAAATTCAAGACCTGGGACCTTCATTGCAAGCTTTACAATTTTTACCGGATCTTACTGTTTTAGGTCTGCTTCCTTATGCTGATGATAACTTAATCATTAGTTTTTCCTCAGAAACTGTATTTCTGCTATAAATGTCTTCAGTATTTTTTTCAAGTTACCATAAATGCTGATTATAAAAACAATGCCAGCCTTATTGAGAAATCAAGTGTACCAGTTAGTATGTTCAGCTTTTGCCCCCAGATGATCTCAATTATCCAAACCACGGATGAAAACTTCTTAAGGTTTTGTTCATTATCAGTCAGCCAGCAAGTGTTGAATGTGATCCAGATACTCAGCCCTACGGAAGGCATGAGAAGGAGGGAAAATAAAGCCAAAATTATCACAAATGTACAAAGATGGCTTAATCCTGGTATCTACGTTTACAGAATGTTTCCCTAATATGGGTTATATGAATAATTATTTTAGAACAGATTTTTCCCGAAGAAATAGAAAAGAAATTCTATTCCCTTCACATTAAAGGTGTAAAGTGTGTAGCCTCAATTGTACATGAAATTGTGGCATATACCGCAAGTGCAGATTTCCCTTTTCATTCTTTAATCTGACTAGAAATTACCTCATTAATCTGTCAGTTTATTTTTCACCACCGCTGCTGGGATGCTGTTGTCCATTAAGATTGTTCTGATATTAAAGAAACAATAAGCCAGTCCTGGCCTATTTGAAAGAGAAGAGCTATATTCTTGTTTTGTACCTTTTGTCTTGCCTGCCTGCCTTCTTTCTCTCTGTTTCGGTCATTCTTCCTTTACCCTCGCTTTCCCCTGCCTTCCTTCTGCCCTCACTCCCTCCCTCCTGCCTGCCTCCTTTCCTTCATCTCCTGAACAAGTCCTACAGTAGAGAAGTGGGAAAAAGAAAAAGAAAAAAATAATGTAATTCCTCTAATACATCTTTATTACAAAGCACTTCCCCTTTACTATCTTTTCTCCAACAACTTTATTACTAATTTTCCTTCATTGATGAATTTATCTTACCAGTATAGAAGTTTGAACTATGTGCTTACAGACAAGTGGCACAGGAAATTCTTCAGTGATTATTATTAACAGGGATGCTGCCAGTGTACCAAAATGGGAGACACACACATTCACATTCATGTTTGGGAAGGTACGACACGATGATTTTGTTGTTGTTTTTCTTTCTCAATATATAAAGTAGCAAAGAGAATGACCGATGGGGGTCTTACCTTTAAGCACACACATCTAGTCTGGTAATGAAGACTTATGTCTTTCCAAGGAAAGTCAGTGTTTGAATAAATCACTTTCTTCTATTTATTGAATAGCTCTGCAAGCAAGGGACTCTTTCTGTTCACCATACACAATACCTTGCAAACAGTCAACAGTACTTATTTGTTTAATGAATTATGGTATCCTTGCACCAGGCATCAGTCCAATTTAATCTGAACTCAAATAATAGTGGACTAAATGTATGCCATTGTCTTTCTCTTGATGAAAAATAGAGTAATACCCTAAGCAGCATTTAACTTTTTGCCTACTATGCAGAAGAATTGGGAATTAAAGTATTAGATCCTGTCATGGTATTTAGTCAAGAATCATTAAAAAATTCTTTGTCATCTGAATTATTGATACATTTGAAAATGTCCAGTCAGTAGAATGTTCAAACCACACAAAGGAAAATTTTCTGTTATTAATCATCTCAAATTTTCTGCCATTCCAAGTCCCATGTTTAGAGTAAGAGTCATGTAGTATTTTATTTTAAGCAATGAGAAAGTTGTGGCCACCTTTCAGATGAATCCATATGTTTCAGATAACTACTAAGTCAATAATATAGTTCCCTGGGCATTTTGTGAGTCTGCTGTAGCATAGAAAATATGCATTCTGTCCCTTCTTTCCTTGAAGATGGAGAACACAAAAATTAGTACAGCTTTTCAGTTAAAGGATACAACTTTTCCTTTCCCTCAGATGTGTCCTTTTTAAATTTTTACTTATTACCAAAACCTGATTTACAAATATCAAAATGTATGAAGTAACTGTGATCAGGAACTTTGTCTCCAAAAGGATTTTGCATTTCGTAAAAGAAGTCACCATGATTTTCAAAAAACCCAGCTATATATCATTCATTTCACATGATTTTGACAACTTTTCATTTACATCCAATTTTCTTTAGAGATTATCATGTGGCAGATATCCGTAAGTGCTTTATTTCAGGTGGATTTTTAACATAAGGTACATTCTTACATAAAAATATTGTTATATAATCAGGTATTAAATCTGGTCAGATTCCAATTTCTATTAAGTCACTCCTAAAAACAGTTCCTATTGATGCTTCTATGAAAGCTCAATTATCCTTTTAACTTATAGGAATTAAAGATGGAAAATATGTAACATCTTGTTTAGCCAGGGTAATGGCATTTAAAGAAAGAAATAATAAATATATAACTTCCAGTTTAAAATTTTCTTTTTAAGAGCTGAGTACATATTAAATGTACTTCTCATTAAATAACTAAGAGTCCATTATGAATTCAGGTAAGCGAGAAAACTATATAACTTTCATAGTCATTCTATTCTGTTAAAAAATTATGTAACATCTTAATATAACACCACAATTTACTTTATACACACACACACACACACACGTATATACATAACTATGTGCACAATATATATGCATATGTGTGTGCAAATGTATGATATCTATGTATATTGATATACATATGTAATATATAGCCATCTGAAATAATTTTTATCTTAAGGAGATTTCAAGTTCTTGAATGCAACCTTTTTTTATTTTACTTACAGTTCTTAGGGCTATATGAATGGAAAATATTAGCTAGGTGAATACTTTGAAAAGTAACACAATGTCATAAAATAGAGATTATCATGCTTACTGATCATTTACACAAGTCTCTGCTTTCAAACCTGGCAAAGAAAATTCTTTGAGAACATCCTGCATAATAACCAATTACATTTTGATAATGATAAATTTCAAACTGATGTTTTTAACTGTCTTACATTATTAAAACTTAAATATTTCAGGGGTGCCTGGGTGGCTCAGTCAGTTGAGCGTCTGACTTCAGCTCAGGTCATGATCTCACGGTCTGTGAGTTCGAGCCCCGCGTCGGGCTCTGTGCTGACAGCTCAGAGCCTGGAGCCTGCCTCGGATTCTGTGTCTCCCTCTCTCTCTCCCCCTACCCTGCTCATGCTTTGTCTCTGTCTCAAAAATAAATAAAAACATTAAAAAAATTAAAAAAAAAAACTTAAATATTTCAGAAGTGATTTAGTATGATTAGCCAATGGTCCAGATTACATTTATTTTTGCTTGAATAATTTAATTTTTACTTTCTCCATGATTTTATAGAACTTGTAAAATCTTTTATAGATTTTTTGATGCCAGGTTAGATATTTGGCTATGTAAAATACATGGTTTTCAATTCTGACAAGAAATTAGTGGGTGTTCATAAATTTTACACATGGGTGAAATGTACTGAGATAGCCAAGGAAACAATTAAAAGATTTTTTAAGGAAAACCTTAACATTTTATTAAGAATTAAATTTTCTAATTAAAATGGGCCTCAATATTCATGCTAGTTTTAGGTTTTTTACGCACACATACAAAGTTTTAGTTTTATGTATTTATATGGAACTTTTCATATAAGATCAGTGAAAGGCCTACGACTATTTTTTCAAGTATGTTGTCTTGTCTCCCATAGAATTTTGTCTTTCAATTCTTCAAAGTTACATCTTCTACTAAAAAAACAGACACTTTGGCAATTAGAGAGACATATTACAGCATCATCAGCTTTTGTATGTTTTTTCTCAACTGTAAGAAAACTCCCCTAATGTGTTTTCTTGTTAATTTTTTTTTAGTTAGCTCAGTCTTTTGAACACTTCACATCCACTATTTTTTTAAAAAGTAATACTGAATTTCACACTCATGAATTTGTAAAACATGTATGCAACTTATTCATAGAAAAGAGAGTAACATGTATGTATGATCCTTTGCTGTTATGAAACGTCAGGGGCTGGAAATTCTTAACAGAGCTGCCTATAAGCTAAATAAATCTTTTACATGGCGCCATCTAAGCTTTCCCCCAATCCCAATAGAGATAAAAAAAAAAAATACCATAGAATAACATCTACAATTAATAGCATTCCTGTAGCCTGTAGGTCTAGCCTGTTCCTTTAGTTTCCCCCTGACAATAATGGAGGACCTTATTATTTGGTTTCCCCTGGGCATTTATTAGGCATGATGAGGAAAAGGTTACATCTCTAGAAAAGTGCACAATCTTCAGCTCTCTTCCAAATGCAGATGCTGTAACGGGCATTACATTAGAAAGGCATTCTGTGCTACCTATTATGTTACCTCTTCCCAATTAGAAACTCTATTTTAATGTGACTGCCAAAAATTTAGTACCTATCATTTGATAAGATTGAGAGTGGGATTTGCTAAACATGAGTTAATAGAAATTGTGAGGCAAATGCTGCATGAGTAGACCGGCTGCCAGTGAGTAGAAATGAATGGGCGGTAATGGAAATTAACGGATAGGGGGAATCTACTTCGATTTCCTTGGAAATTGTACTGTAACTGTTATGCACATTATAAACCAAACTCTGTTGTTTAAAAAGTGAATAATATGATATTTGATTTAATAGGATAACACCTCTTCCTAAATCATATAACTGTATTAGCTATGGCTGTTGGATACATTCAAACTATATGTTTTGCTTTGATAAAATCATTTTTTATGACACTTAGCATTAAAACAAATCAAACCGTCAACAACTAAGAAACAAGCTGTTAAAGATGCCATCCTCCAATTTATTGTTTTAAATAATTAAAAAAATGTTTTAAATAAATAAATCAGTATATTTCAATATATATTTTCAAAATTTCTCCTCCATTTTAATCCCACATTAGGTTCTGGCTTTCTGTTAATGCTAATGAGATACGTAATTTAGATATCAGATAATCAAGACATAAGGCACATACACTTGAACTTAAAACATAGAGTTGGGGCACTTGGGTGGCTTACTCGGTCAAGTCTTTGACTCCGGCTCTGGTCATGATTTCAGTCTTGAGTTCAAGTCCCACTTAAGTCTTTCTGCTGTCAGCAGGGAGCCCATTTTGGATCCTCTGTCCCCCTCTCTCTCTGTCCCTCCCCCACTCACATTCTTTCTCTCTCTCTCTCTCTCAGAAATAAACATTTAAAAAAAGACAATATTTATACAGACCCTTGACATTTGACAATTATATTTGACACAGACACATCCAAAATGATTTCTAATCTTTATGTGTTTTCTCTAACATTTTCTTTTAAGAAAATCTACTTAAATCTATCATTTCACCTGAATGCTACAATAAGTTTTAGCTCCTTAAATCCATCCTGCACACTGTCCAAGTAAATTCCCAATATAATATTTCTTACTTAAAAATCTGGTGTTAGCCAACTTTTTCAAAGGAGTCTGTCTGCTGATGATGTTCTGGGAAACTGGAGGAGGTCCACTAATCATAAAGAGCCCAAAAAGCAGAAAGGAAATTTTCATTTACAGAGCTGTTATGATATCAAACAAAGAAATATTTTACCCTAAAGTAAGTGCTAAATTATAAAAGAATGTGAAGGGCTAGAATGGAGAGACCTCACTCTCCTTCCACTACTGCAATGAAAGGGGCTGATGTTGGGTAAGTCATTTCACTCTCAGAGCCTGTTTCCTTTTTGGCAAAGGAGATGGGCGACTGGCATAATTTCTAAGGTATTTTCTAGCTCTAGAAATTTGATGAGCCCTTATTATTGCAGTTGGTTTTTCTGCTCATTTATCTCGCAGTAGGCTAAAATTATGGGATGAAAATATCAAAGGCTAAACTTAGCATGGTGATAATAGCAATGCATGGAGCTCATGAGTAATGATTACACCTCTCAATGAAATAATTAAGACACTCCCTGGGGGACAACTTCCTAATTTAGGAAACTGAGTAGTTCTAAAATGAGGGATTAGGTTAGAGATTTAAAGTTAAAATAATACTAATACTACTAATAAATTCTTCTGAATAGGTGAACAAGAAGTTACGGAAAGAATGGTGGCAAAATTTCTACCATTCTCTTTGACTCCTGCACAACGGTCTCTGTGAATCTTCTTTTCATTCCTCTATGTGATACAGTCAACAGAGTATTATCCACATTTCAAAGTTTTATAGAACTCTTGCAAGAATTCAGTTTTTAATTGATATACTTAGCTACAAGACCAAAATTTTTTTACCCATCTTTTCCACTATTCTCAAATGTCCCATACACAGTCCACTCACTGAATCTGAACCACTTATCATTGAGAAAACAAAGGTGTCCTATCTTCTGACAACCAACTCTACCAGCCCACCCCCCTCTGCACCCCAAGCTCTCTACATTCCCTTGTGCTAATGTGTGTAAATTTGTTTTTCATCCATCTGAGGTCAAGGCTAACCTCTCAGGTGGTGATCTGGACACCATCTCCTTTCTCTGACTCAAAGATTTTCTCTGAGATGATAAAACTATTCATTTGAATCACAAATTCTCCCTTTTTACTAGATCATTCACGTCAACATTCAGAAATTCGGAGTTTATGTTCTCATTAAAAGGAAGAAAGAAACTACTGTGAACCCAAATTCCCTTAGCACTGCCCATTTCTGCACTGCATGTACTCTGCTGAAATTCTCTTCTTCTGAACTGCACAAGACTAGCTTTTACTTGCTTTCAATGATCACATTCTCATGGAAGTCTTGCTAGACTCCCCATTACATGTCCCCACCCAGTCACTCATAGATACAGTCCTAATTTTCTGCAGAGCACGTATCATTAATATGATAGTAACTTATTGACTTTCTACCCCAAAGATATGAGACCTACAAGAGAAGAAATCTTACTACTTTTTTCTGCTTCTACATCTCCCTATCAGAAGAGGTTGACTTTAAATAATTATAAACTCTCTTGATGAATTTACCCAGCTATTATTTTATGGCAATAATTAATCACTGGTTCTTAGCAGGTATTAGTATCTTTCAGGAGATAACTTTACTAGCAATTAACAGTTTTGAGCAAAAAACACAGTACTATTTGGAACTTACCAAATGATTTACATTTGAAGAAGTTGTTTCATGAGTGTCAGAAAACACTCAGAATGTAAAAAAAAAAAAAGTTTTTTAAAATCTGTACATATATCTAACATTAAGACTACTAACGCAAATCATTATCTACTTAATAATCACAAATGGATCAAAGCTTAGTACTGAAAGTTCACAGCCCTATAATTAATATTATCAGGACATTATTCACTAAAATCAAGTCATCTCGCATCCCACATATAAACTGATTAGATTCCTACAGACATTGGGGTTTCATGGCATAGAAAATCACATCAATACCAACAATAAAAATTAATTTATGTGAAGGTTAACAGTAAGAAGACTCAGAAAATCTAAACATTTAAAGAACTCTATACAAAAAAATTCTTAATTCTAACCTTGATTGTTAATAAATGTATTACAGTAAATGTATTACCATCAGAAAAAAATCATTAAGATCAACTAAAGAAAAACAAATTATGAAATTGTGAAATTTCACTATCTTGTCACAGCTGTTTTTTGTAATTTTTAAAAGTTTTTAGTTAAATCCAGTTAGTTAACATACAGTGTGATATAAGTTTCTGCTGTACAATTTATTGATTCAACACTAGAGCTCTTTTAAGGATCTACGCCATTCTAGGAGTCTAAAAAGAACAATTTAACCAAATCACCTGTTTCCAGAAATTGTTTCTTCTGAGCTTTGCTTTTTATCACTATTAATAGTATTTCCTCCTAATACAGGATACATTATTTAAAAATCACAACTCTGGGGGGGAATGTTTTATTATCCAATAAAAATTGATTATAAACCAAGACTAGTGTTGACAAAACAGGGTACCCCTACAAATATCAACTTTATATTACATTTGAAAAAAATAATTTTCTATTGCTCAAAAAGGAAAAGAAAAGAAAAGAAAAGAAAAACTCCTGAAAAACAGCACTATTTTAAATCTCAGTATCTGCCTCCAACGTTAATGCATAGTAGACAGCTAATAAATGCTTATGGAATGAATAAATGAATAACATAGCCATAATGCCTGTTACCATCAATTGAATGAAATTCAATGATTCAGATATCTAAATTTTAAAAAATAAGTATTTTAGATAGTGAATATTTAAAAAAAACACTCTATTTTTCCTCTTTATATTTTTATAGATCTTCAAATTATCTGACAGTTGTACCTTTCTGATCTCATTTCTCACCTGATCTAATTTCTCACCTCGTTTATACACACACGCACACATACACACACACACACACACACGCTTTTAAGAATGGGTCTAGAATCCTCATAATGATCTACAAACATTTGCTTGATGTTTTAAGTATTGTTTTCTTAGGGTGCATGTGTGGCTCAGTCAGTTAAGCCTCCAACTCTTGGTTTTGGCTCAGGTCATGATCTCAAGATTTGTGAGTTTGAGCCTTATGTTGGACTCTGCACTGACAGTGCAGAGCCTGCTTGGGATTCTCTGTCTCTCTCAGTCTCTGCCCCTTCCCCACTCACTCATGTGCACTCTCTTTCTCTCAGAATAAACATAAATAAAATAAAAATAAAATATTTTTTCTTAAAAGTTCCTTTTCAATATAACACAAATTTACTCATTTACGGAAGAATTACTTGTCTCTTATTTAACTTTTAATGATAGTGTCCATGTCACCGGACCAGTCTGATAGAACAGGCCCACTGATTGAAATTATGTGCCTTTTATTTTCCCAAAGAAAATAAAAGCACCTAGTATAGTGCTTTAGTCATGGTACCTTTCATGTATTATCTCTTCCTCCTTTCAATTAGAATACAACTAACCATGACCCCCTAACTCAAGGATCCTTAGCACAGATCTGACTATAAATTACACAAAGAGTTGGGACCTGATCCAAAGGCATTTCATCTAGAAGATGGCTGACAACCCTTAAAGTAGCCAGGGATGAGGCACTCTGCAATGATAATTATCAGCTAAACTAATCAGACTGGCCCCATTAAAAAGAGTAGCAAATATTGCAAGAGCAAATGTCCAAGGAGATGCAGAGATACACATGAACTATCCTGCACAGTTCTTAAGATGGAAGCCGGCCTTGTAAAGGCTGCTGATTTTTTAATTGCAGTCCCTACTGCAATAGGGACTACTTACAAATAATTCGTTTTTGTCTTAAAGCTAACTGAAAGTAATCCCAGACAAAAACACCCACTAAGAACCCAATCCTTCTAACACTTGAAGATAACTATCATCTACTCTAGGAATATCTTCTTTAGGGTTCACATTTCTTGTTTCCTCAATCACTAATCATATACCAAGATTTTAAAGTCCCTGTAACATTTTGCCCATTCAACTCTGAACACTTCCTTGAGTTCCCATGAAAGACAGTACAAAGAACACAGAACAGAACTCTAACTCAAAGTAGAGCAGAACCATCACCTCATTCAACATCTCTTTAAGTTCCACTACTCCACCAAAAGAATTTAAGTACAGAAAAATTTGCACTTAAGCTATGATTATAAACAATGGTGCTGTCTTTGGTAATTTATAAGGCTTCTGAAGTTCTCCAAACATCCTAGGGGCATCATAAGAAACAATTATCTTTATTCATTTCTGAATAGGTAGAACATTTTGGCTTAATGAAACCTTTATTTACCACAAGATTTTTATAATATTACCTTCATATTTTTTTATCATTTATCTCAGTTACTATTAGTAGGTTTCAAGGGAAAAAACATGTTGGGGCTCTCTAGTTCCTCATATTTAACATTAACATATATTAATTGAGCCCTGTGTACTCAAAATTACAGCATGCAATGTGAGAGTAGAGAAAGAATAAAATAAGAGGTTCTTCCACTCATGAGATAATCCTTCTGGTGTAGAGAGATACTATCATTCATGAGATGATTTGCAGATTTCAGAACAGTCTGAAAAGTACCCTCCACTCAGAGTGATCTAGGTTATCTAAACTGAGAGCTGTGATGTCATGCAAAACTCCCGAACTGAAAATCATTCGATTATTCAAATTGCCATTTTTACTCATCATGTGAATACAGTCTGACTATTTCAATAAAAGTTGTGGTGAATAATAAGGACTTTTTGTACAAAATGCCAGACAAGGGACAGGAAATGAGCTTCTATTCCATATTATTCTCATTTTGACCATGATTCACTCACATCTATGAGATATATGCCTGACAGATCTTTAGGTTTGAAAAGCAAAAAGAGACCAGTACCTGGGGATTGTGCTTTTCAAGCTTACACAGCAGGATATGAAGAAAAGAGGTCAGGGTTTGTGCTAAAGGAACTGCAAAGAATAACATATTTGTCAGAATATGAGACACAGCTATATTTAAGAAAAGTTGACCTAAAATTGCTGACCATCTTATTGTCTGATAGTGGGGCTTTTGCTTCACTCTAGGCACTCAGGCTTTTATTCTCATCACGTACATCCAAGAGTTCTTCCTTTTTTGAACGAGTTGGCTGTTCACGTTTTTGGCATTTTCTAAATCAGTCCCTCCATGTCATGGCTGTGGAACCATTCTCCCCACCTCTCTGGTTTTTTCCACCTAAGATCTAACCTTCACCCTAGTACTGAAGAAAGCTATCATAAACGTAACTTTAAAAGGTGAGTTTCAAATTTTTTTAAACTAAAACTCCTAATAAAAAAATAATTTGCATTATGAAAACATACACATATAATCACACACAGACACACAAATTTAAGTTCACAAAAAAATTGTATCCTTTAGATCTACAATGCATTCATATTCTCCATTCCTCTTCATTCTGTTTCATTTTATTTAATTCCATGACACAAATACTAATCATAAGCCACTGAATTAATTTCATGATCCTCTAAAGTAGTAGTTCCTAAAATATGGTCCAGGGACCACATGGTGTACCCAAGATGATTTCAGGAGATCCATGAGGTCAACATTCTTTTCATAACTAAAGCATCATTTGCCTAATTCACTCTTATTCTCTGATGAGTGTATGATAGAATTTTCTAGAAACTACATGATATGAGGATGTTATTACTCTGACAGTTAATAGAAGATATGCTTATATATTTTTTATTTAACATTTTTATTAGCTTTAATTTATAATAAATAGCAATAAATATAACCATACAAACAAAACTCTGTGGCCTTCTCAATATTTTTTAAGAATTTAAAGGGATCATGAAACCAAAAAAATTTGAGAACCACTGGTCTAAAGCAAGCTTCAGTTTGAAAATCACTGATTTAAGTTAAATTAAATCACTGTGTGTGTACACACACACACACACACACACACACACACACACACACACCTTTCTACAATCCCCTATGGCCTGCAAAGCAAATATAACCTGGAACCAAAGGTCTTCCACAATTAAGCTGCTCCCTAAAACTACTGTTCCCTAAAAGCAACTCTCTACTCAACCAGAAATTCTAAGACCTCTAATCATACCTGTTCACTTCTACCTTTGAGCTTATCTCATATTCTGTTTCTAAAATATTTTTAAGCCTTTTTTAATTTTCTGATGAGATAAATCCTATTTGTGTGGACATTTGTAATTACTGGCTTTGCCCTATGTTGTTTTTTTAAACTCTTCAGGACTCCGTGGATTCGTGTGGGAATCCATGTGACCCTAACTTTCCAAAGACCTGGGGATCCACAGTAGTTAATCAGAGAGCCCCATCCCTTTGGCATAACTATTATTGCAGGGTACAAATACTTGGGAAGGGCCATACAAGGAAATACACAAGGCACAATATCAATGCTTGGGAAAGAAAAGCTCATGTTATTTTCTTTCAGATTGCTCATTATCAGAAAGGCAATGAGACCCATCAGATTAAGCAATGGTTTAGGGCTGCTGTGGGAAGAACCTCATTTAATTATTTAAATTTCTTTTTTTTTTTTTTTTATCTGAGTCATTACTTGACTAGAGAACTGTGTATAATCTTGGGCCCTTGTTTGCAACTGCTCCTGAAGACGCCTGTATCACCTCTATATTCTGTTAAAGACCTATACTGTCTTCTAATGCCTCATAATTCTCTTTTAAGATACATTTGATTATTTTACTTTATGACTACTTCTTTTATGTCTTTCTTTTTTCTTACAAAATCAAAAGGTGCAAAAAGGGACTGAATCTCCCTCTGTGTCTAAGTAAGCGGTTTTGTGGGTTTTTCTGCTTTTGTTGTTGTTTTTTTTTTCCTGTTTGTTTTTGGTTTTGTTTGTTTTAAACTTTCTTAGAACTCTAGGAGGGCTCTAATTTTTAATGTCTGTTTGGAATCCATTAACTTGAATTTTTGTTTTTCCTTTAAGGATGACTGACAAATTGAATGCTGGGTTATCTTAGCAGTTTTCTTACATTTCCTTAGATTGCTATGTCATGCACAACTTTTTTTTTTTTTTTCACTTGTGTTTTAGAGAGAAAATGCTATTCCCCTGCTCAAATATCATCCTTTTATGATTTAAGAAGACATACAACTTACACACACATGAAATGAAGAGAAATTCCGTGCTCTTGAAATATAAAGTTGAAATCTCTTAATTAAAGCTAGAAAAGCAACTTTTTCATATTCATATGAATAGAGAAAATATTCATAGTTTTAGAGAAAATTCATACTAATAGAGACAAAAATGAAAATCAATCTCTATAATGTCAGAAGGTCACAGTAATCAGATAATGTGACCCTGAGTGAATTTCAGTAAGATGAAGACTTGAATATACCACAGTGTAATCAGTTAAATCACATTCTGAATGGCCTGAGCAGGCCTTGCTACATATGCCTGAGATTCACAATTAAGACAGAGCCTAGAAGAATTCAATGACTCCATTACCTCTTGGCAGAAATTAAAAAGGGTGTTAATCAAAGGTCAAACATGACTTCTCATGTTGAATTTAATTGTTCAACAGGTCATTTGAAATTTTCAAGACTTAACCTAATATTCTTAGAACTAGCACTTTTTAATTAACCAAACAGCAAAATAGAATTTACAAGGGTGAAAAAAAAAACTTAAAGTGACATAAATAGTAATTCATGAAACTCAGTATTTCTTGGTCAATTGATCATAATAGGATTCCTCATTAACATTTAAAAATACTACTAATAAAAATGAAGGGAAAAAAAAGAAGAGAGAGAATATTTACAGCATGTTCATTATTTCAACTTGGTTTGTTTTGCAAATGTAATTATAGCCATATTTTGTGGTCAGAGATGATCATTTTGTTCAATTTTCCACAACAGAATAAAAATTCCTGTTATAGAATCATACAAATAATTTAATATCTATTTAGTCATATTTTATTATGAATATATTTTATAACATATATTAAAATACTATACAGAATTCTGCACATTATATATAAGATTTGCATTATATTTTTGCTTTTTTGTGAATCAGTTCAATTGTGTTTCTTTTTTTCTTTTTAATGTTTATTTACTCGAGAGAGTGGGTGTGCATGTATGCACAAGCAGGGGAGGGGCAGCAAGAGGAGAGCAGGCTCCGTGCTGTGAGCATGGAGACTGATGTGGGACTTGATCTCATGAATCATGAAATCATGACCTGAGTGGAAATCAAGAGTTGGACACTTAACTGACTGAGCCACCCAGGGGCCCCTTAAACTGTTTTCCTTAAATATATGCATGCATACAAAGACCACACACAACTCAGTAAACAGGAACATAATCTCCATTTTCAAATTTGCACGCAGGATATACTATGGGTTTAGGTGAAATATGAGAAACAGTTGATGTTGAGAGACTAAGAGAAAAATTACCAGGTGTACTCACAACTGGAAAGAAAAGACCTCCCCCCCCCCCCAATCCCGAAACCAGCCAGGGCGTGCCCGGTTGTGGTCTGACCTAAAGGGGGGAACCAATCAAGTTCTGCTGAGTGGTTTGAAATAAAGGTGGGAACCAATCAAGTTCTGCTGAGTGTTCAAATTTAAATGTCAACCAATAACAGCTCTGTAACCTCGAGAAATCCCTAACTTGTTTGTGCCTGTCTATAAAAGAAGCTGTAAGATCCTCGCTCGGGGCCTCTTAGCATCACCGGCAACGAGTGCGTGAAAGACCGGGTTCGAACCTGCAATAAACGACCCCTTGCCACTTGGCTTTGACTCTGGACTCCGGTGGTTTGTTTTCGGGGGGTCTCTCGAATCGGGGCATATCAATGTTAATGCAAAATAATTTCTTGATGCAGTCAAAATATTACACAGCTTGAAAGTAGTATGAGCCTGTCCACAGCATTAAGTACACTCCCACCGTTTCCTGACCTATTTTCCAGAACCTAAGACAGGTTACAGAATTTATCTAAGTAACTTCAACCCTCTTTTCCTTCTAAAAACCAAACGCAGTGCCCATTTATTACACTACCTTAACTCACATCACTTTATAATTCTGTTTTTTTAAAAGGTCCTATAATTAAGGATTAAGCTCATTTTGCTTTACTCAAAAAATTGCGTAACAATGAGGCATTCCCTCTATTCTTATTTCCAAAATGTAAATAATTGCAGATTACAACACAAATAAAACTAAGCAAGAAAAGCTGTCTCCTCTTGGGGTCATTCTAGTATGTACTGCAGCATGTGGGTGATTTTGCTAAACTAACCAGACCATTTTCTCAACTAAAAGTTGGACATCAAAAAGCAATAATATATCATCCTACTTGTACCATAATGATCTATACATATTTAAATGCTTTTTAATGTTCCAAAATTATTTGTTCATTCTAAACAAATCAGAAAAAAATGGATATGGAAAGATATTACTTGTAATTTCACTGTCCAGAAAAAAATACCATTAACATTTTGGTAAGCAATATATCCTTCTACAGAATATACCATGTAAATGTATATGATACATACATATTGTGTATAGATTTGTTTTTAAGCCAACAGACACTTTAACATATTATTCCATAACCTGCTTTATTCATTCAGTAGCATTACAAATATATTTTCATGTCAACAATATACATTTATATAATCTGTATCAGTGTTTTAATGTCTGTACAATATGCTATTAATGCCTATACAAATTTAGCGAAAAATCCCTCACTGGACATCTAGTTTCTTTCCTTTCTAACTTCTGGCACTGAAACAGTGTTGGGATGAATATTTGACAACTATAATGTCTATAACCTTCTGATTGTTTTGAGTACAATGCTCGGATACAGGTTATCAAAATATATCTGTTACATGAATGACTGAATGGATGAATACATTAATAAGTGAGGATTTCAAAAATATCAACTTAAGAAGCATGTCTAGTTGACAATCTGATTTTCACTCGTTACCTCATAAACTGTTATGCTTTCTCCCTTTGAATTATGATAAAAGAAAACATAGTAACTGTTAAATGACTTTCATCCCTGGATCCTTCCTTAACATGTATGATTTTGTGGGACTATCAATAATACTCTGCTTAAAATAATATACGCAACTGATACTC
Source organism: Panthera uncia (assembly GCF_023721935.1). Classification (NCBI taxonomy): domain Eukaryota; kingdom Metazoa; phylum Chordata; class Mammalia; order Carnivora; family Felidae; genus Panthera; species Panthera uncia. The sequence goes on from NW_026057578.1 coordinate 68,277,790, forward strand.
TGATAGTGTAGAAAAATTACTGTTTTTAAAAACATCATAATTTTCAATTTTTTTCCTGCATAGAGTATCTAAAGTTATATGCAAAAAATATTTTTCAGCATATTTCACAGATCCCATACTCTTCTCTAAAGTTTTCCAAATTTGATTTAATCAGCATCTACTGAACATTTATGCCTACCATTATGCTAGTCACTATGGGGAATACTAAAAAGTTTGCTATAGCCGAAACTATACAATCCTACATGACCATCAGTATTTTATTTGATGCCCTCCCCAAACACCCGATTTCTTCTCCTTTGTGAGAAAAGTCTATGTAGTTCATTCTCCAGTTAAGATAAATGCATGGGATATATACACAGTTGGAAGGAAGACAGAACTTCTCACCAAAGGAAGATGTAATAACAATTCCACTCATATCCTTAGCACAGTATCCTGCTTGTTTAACAAACACCTTGGAAACTAGCCAATTTTCAGGAATTCTCATCTTGGGATAGTAGCCAGTTATTCACAATAAAACCAGAACAAGAGGCCAGATGTGAAACATACAAGAATAACAATTAGTTTTCTTTTGATTCTTTATCATGATAGTTGGGCAAATAATTTATATTTTATATTTTAAATTATAAATTATTTCATAGGCTGACAAAATTTACAAACATTCATCTGAATTTAAATATTACATACCTTCTGGGGTACCTGGATGGCTCAGTCAGTTAAGTGACTTCAGCTCAGGTCATGGTCTCGCAGCTCTTGAATTTGAGCCCCACATTGGGCTTTCTGCTGTCAGCATGGAGCCCACTTGGGATCCTCTGTCCTGTCTCTCTCCCTGCCCCTCCCCCTCTCATGCTCTCACGCTCTCTCTCTCTCTCTCTCTCTCTCTCTCAGAAATAAACATTAAAAAAAATATATACCTTCTATGCACAAAATTATAGACCAAGTGACACAGGCTAACTCCATATTTGGCTACATCTAGTAGTAAATCTTATTCAACCTATAGAATCTCATAGATTCTCACTGAGTAAACACACTCTCACAAGGAAGGGACTCTATTTAGGCCATGAGAAGCTACTCGGTAAATAATGCCATCCCAGACTTGAATTATTCAGTGACAGTTTCTATATATCACTTCTTTATCAACCTTAAGTATATTTATTTTCCTGAAAAAGAAGGTAAAGCATAAACACTGGTTTCAAACATCTGCTTGTCCTGATTCTAACAAAACTTGTCCCATGATTAGGAGCCAAATATTTTGAGCAATCTCTTGTTTGTCCTCTGTATATAATACAGCAAAATTGCTAAATGTAATTGGAAAAATAAGAGTAGCCAACAACGCAAACAAGCCAAAACTCTATTACAAGCGAGTTTTGCGTATTATTCTCTTTCTTTTTCTATTGTTCATATGGTTTTACTAGAGTTGAGTAAAATTCTGAAATGCTGCTTTCTATATTCTGTAGAAGAGTTTTGATCTTTACTTTTCATCTTCTGAACAAGTGACAAATTTTAACTGATTAGGAATTGTGGTGGTAATTATGATGGTAATGAACATCATTGTAAGATGCTAATCATTTAATAAAACCAACTTTTATTATGAAGCAAAGTTAGAAAATGGGAGTAAATAAACACATGTAAGAAAGTAGGGTTTTTTAATTCAATCAAGAAGATCCGTAGATGGTAATATACTATGTTAAATATCAAAATAATAGTGCACAATAAAATCGCTACATGCGAAAGTACCAATTACTAAAACTATCCCCTAAAGCATTTCCCTGCATTTGCTACATATGTATATATTTTAACACAGACCATATTTTCTGCACATTTTTTCCTACAGGTCTGTATTCACAAAGATTGCCTGTGGTAGAAGAATTTCTATATAAATCTCAATGCATCCTGCTCTCCTATTTAATAAATTTCCCTAAATACTTGTTATTTCTTCTAGTACAGAGACCTGGCATGGCATTAAAATGCAATGTATGCAGCACCAACTTATATTTCAAACAGTGATTACAGAAATATTTTATGTGACCATCTAATGTGAAGTCTAAACCATTCTCTAGAGGCAGGGAACACCAGACTGGCAAACCAGATTCTGAAATGTTTATTTCCCTATAATATAAGAAACCTGCCCAATTTATTCATTGTGGAAGTCTCTTTAGTCATGTGTATTATCTGTTAATAGTGTTTTTTATGGTTTATATTTTTGTCATTTATCCATTGACCATGAACTGATTCAAATTCCTAACCAAATTCCAACCGAAGGAACAGTGTTCAAAATAAATCCTCTGAGTTGCAAAGAATGCCTTTGCCAGCTTTTGGCTCAGAAATTAGAAAAGGAAACAACACTCACCAAAAAAGGGATTCTAGAGTTGAGTATGGATTTTCTCCTAGCAACAGATATTTTTTAAGTCCAGAGCGCAATAAATATTTAGACAAAGGATGAGTGTGTGTGTGTGTGTGTGTGTGTGTGTGTGTGTGTGCGTGCATGTGTGGTGATCTACAGACATAAAGAGAGAGTTAAAGATTATTAACAATGGTGCAGTGGTATTAATAGGAATAAATTCAGATATATTTCTTAAATTTTTTTAACGTTTATTTATTTTTGAGACGGAGAAAGAGCACGAACAGGAGAGGGGCAGAGAGAGAGAGGGAGACACAGAATCTGAAGCAGGCTCTAGGCTCTGAGCTCAAGGACCACAAGATCATGACCTGAACCGAAGTCAGATGCTTAACCAACTGAGCCACCCAGGCGCCCCTCAGATATATTTTTTAAGGGAAAGAGAATAACAGGGGCCATGAAAATAATTGACATAGAGTCTTTAAATCCTAGAATCTCAAAGGACGTTAAAGCATCCATCACTCATCTTGACAATTTATAGAATCAACTCCAATTTCATCCTGGATGAAGGAGTAAACTACAAACAAACAAACAAACAAACAAACAAACAAGGAGGGCCTGGGTGGCTCAGTCAGTCAGTTAAGCGTCTGACCTCACCTCAGGTCATGATCTTGTGGTTTGTGGGTTCGCGCCCCGCATGGGGCTCTGTGCTGACAGCTCAGAGCCAGAGCCTGCTTCATATTCTGTGTCTCCCGCTCTCTCTCTGCCTCTCCCCTGCTGTCTGTCTCTGTCTCTGTCTCTCTCTCTCTCAATAATAAGTAAACATTAAAAAAAGAAACAAACAAAAGCCTTGAAATAAATATCAAACAGGCAAAAAAGCTATGTAAAAAACAAAATCGTATAGATTTTTCCTAAAATTTAACCTGCCAACTTCCAAGTTGATAGTTCAACTGTGTTTTCTAACAATGATTAGCCTAAGACCGCTTCTTTAGAGTGATTTTTTTTTCAATTGCAACAAACAAACAAACAACCTGAAGGACAAATCAAATCTATTTATAAGGCTCCAAGAATAAATTACTTGAGACAACTCTGCTACCATTAGTTTTATTAATGAAAAGCCTATTTTAAAGAAGCAAGTCATACGCTGAAACCATTCTGTTTTTGCAATTCATCAATAGTTGATTTGGACTTCACTGGATACCTGCTCTGAATATAAGCTAAGAACGATTCTAACCTGTCATCAAAAAGGCTGTGATATTGCTAATATCAACACAGTGTATTACATTTTAGAAAGTGCTTCATCAATAATAGTCAATGAGTAATTATCAAAATTTACCTGAACCTCACCTTTCCAGAAACAAGTAGGAGCATTCCAAACCCAAAGGCAAATGATGGGTCATTCAGCATTGCATCTAATTTTTCCCTTTCACACTCAAACTTATAAAACTTGCTTTTTGACTAGAATGATGTTGAAACTAGAAAAATATAAACATAAATCTGTCAATATTTTTAATATTAACTTCATTTTAATATGCACATATTATTGAACCACCTACCACTAAAATGATTCAAATCCAAAATTCTCTTCATACTTTCCCATTTTGCCTAACGAATTTACTCTTTCATGGTTTGTAAACACATAATTTCCTGAAGCTTTCTGAGAGTTATCAACTGTTTGTATTCTTCTGTAATTTATTCACTTATTTTTTTCACTCATTCTTTCTCCTTTAACAACAGAGATCTGTTGGTAGAGAGTTTTATATTAAGTTTTTATATTCACTAAATTAGGAAAGTCAGCTTTCCTAATCAAAATTCACTCCAAATTTGTTAGATTAGAAGTTCACACTCCCAAATCATGGAACATTTCCTGATTATTAGTCCAGAATTAGTATGATACCTCGGCTTCTGCCTTTGGCCACTTAATTAAGTCCAATTAAATGTTCATAAATTAATGTCTCTAAGATTTCCTCCCCAAAGAGAGAGGATGGAAGCTACTTTTTATATTGAGGGATGTGAGAAATACATATCACTTTCTCCCAGATAGAAACTTCTTTCTTTTTCCAGGGCCACTATGGGGTGCTTCTTGAACTCAGAGAGTTTCTTTCCTGTTCCAAGGAACATTTGAATCAGTATTTTCTGTGGGTGTTTGATAAAAAGTAACATCCCCGAGGACACTTGTGGCACCCAGTGGCTTGTCTTAGCCTGAGAAACTATTGGTATTTGTATTTCCTCATGTTCTGGGGACCTCCTGAGAGGACAATTAACAAATTATTAGTATCTGTAGATCCTCTTACAGAAAGGCTCTACATTTATTTACCTATATATAAAATTCAGGCACTCTCCCTTATCACAGATATAGCTATGAAAATTCCAAAACGTGGGAAATGTAAGTAAAATATATACAATAAGAATCTGTCCATTTTAATGGAATGCACTGTCTCCTTTAAATCTGCTAGAAAGGATCTTGTCCATGAAAACAAATTTTATGATGAGATACCTGGGTGGCTCAGTCTGTTTAGCATATGACTCTTGATTTCTGCTCCAGTCATGATCACACAGTTGTGAGATGAAGCCCTGTGTCAGGTTCTGTTCTGAGCATGGAACCTGCTTGGGATTCTCTTGCTCCCTCTCTCTTTGCCCCTCCCCCCACCCCTGTCAAAATGAACTTAAAAAAAAAAAAGAAAAGAAAACAAATTTTATGATGACTTCCATGCTCCCTTTTATTTAATATGCAAATATCTTAATGACAATGGATATATCTCTTCTACATAAAACTCCCTATATAGTTCAGTGGGCTGACATTATCTAGTTACTAACAAAGCTGGAGCAAAGACTGAAAATCTGTTTGTTTAAAGAACTATTTCCAAAATCCAACTCTGAAGATCAGGATGGAAACATAAAACCATAAAGAAATTCTGAATGTTCTTTTTAAAAACTATAGTTAGAAATAAATTATAAATTGGAAAAAGATAATCAGCATTTACAGACTGCTGATAGGTGAAACTATTCACCAGTTTTATAATGACAGTTCATCTTAATACATCTGAAAAACATAAAATGAGCTATATTCATTATGAAAAGGATTTTGATTCCAATGACAGATGTGCAGAAACATAGACATGGCTACCATTCAGGAATAAACAAAGTTTTATGGAACCACTGTCCTGACCTTCACCACATCCAAAGATTCTTCTTTTCCAACTGACCTGTTAACATATAGAGATTATTGGAAATCCCTAAGAAGGATTAATAGATTAATAGATCCCCAATAGGAAAAGGTCACTAGAAAAGTGCAAAAAGAACCTTAGTTGAGGGTCTTCTCTATTATCCTGTCTAGAACTGATTTTGTATGACATTACAGCTAAGAATGAGTCTTAAATGTTTAAAGACTAATAATAAAACAAAACAAAGAAGGATATGTAACACAGAATGTATATGCCAAAAATGTCTACAGTATTCATTATCTGACTCTTTATAGAAAAAAAAAGTGCCAATTCTTACTCTATAGTACATACACTTGCCTATTTGCTTACTATATAAAAAGTCTTAGATTCCTAGAAGAAACTCATATAGAGAAACAATCTTGATTTTTCCTGCTGAGTCATAGGCTGAAGGCTCTGAGAGAAGAAACAATGGCTATTTCTAAAATATATATTTTTTAAATTCCCACCAAATGTGAATGTATGTGTTAGAAGTTAAAAGTAAATTGGCCTGTATCTTTAATATTGATAAAGGCAACACACAGTGCTCTTATTTTAGCCAAAATGTACTTTGGCACAGGGACATTTCTTTAGTGAATATCAACAAATCAACTGAATAGCATTAAGAGGTTTAAAAAGATAGGGGCACCTGGGTGGCTTGGTTTGTTAAGCTTGTGACTCCTGATTTTGGCTCAGGTCATTATCTCATGATGGTTTGTGAGATCAAGACCCACATAGGGCTCTGCACTGTCAGATTCGCTTGGGATTCTCCCTCTCCCTCCTTCTCTTTCTCTACTCTCTGCTTCTCTCAAAATAAATAAACATTTTTTTAAAAAGAGTATTTAAAAAGATAAACAGCTTAAGGAATAATTAGCTTATATTGTATCCAAGATTTAATTTATCTCAATAAAATCCATCCCCTTTGTAAATACTTTATAGATTTAAGAATTTCTTAGTTATATAATATTGTTATATTATAATATTAATGTATTATAGATGTTATATATAATATGTGTATATTTTATATATAGAGAGAGAATTATGTTAATTATCATATATAACTTGGTTGTATAAAGTTACCAGATCGGACTGAGATTGCAGATTTAACAACTATTTTCTTTTCTGCTCCAGATTCATGAAATGACAGAAAATATGCTTTTAAAAGATCCAGAAGACTACCAGACAATAAAAGACAGTGGCAGTGACAGATGACAGATTTTGAGGGCTACCTTAAAAATAGAAAACAGAACAAAAATGAGTTAAGTAAACCCAGAGATTACCATAGACTAACATACGCATGGTACAAAACACTACAGAACTGGGAGTGAAGGAAGCTCCGACCAGGAAGTGCATTGCAGGCACCTCAGCCAGGAGCTCCTCTACTCTTCCTGACTTATGCTGTGGAAGAAAGAGCACTGCACAGCAATGAATTTTCTTCTGGGCAAAGCAGTAAATGTCTTCACTGAAGACGTGCATGTAGGGCTACTGGCTACGCGTCCTAAAGACAAGCTACTGCTACATCTGGTCCTGCAACAACAACAACAACAACAACAACAACAACAACAACAACAACAGCAACAACTCCTTTTCCTCCTCCTTCTCTTCCTCCTCCTCCTCCTCCTCCAAAACCACGGCTTTTACCATCATCACTGTCATCAACATCATCATCAACGATATTTATTGAGCTTACCACATTTCAGGTACTGTACTAAGCAACTGTATGTGTATCCTCTTCTTAAATCCTTAACTCCATCAGGTAGATATGATGATTAGCTCTATATGATAAATGAAAAAAAACTGAAACAGGAAGGGGTTACATAACTTTCCCATGGATACAGGTATTAAGTTGTGAACCTGAGTTCAAACCCAGGTCTGTCTGGCTACAAGACCCAGTTACTTAACCAGTAGAGCTTACTGTTTTTTCTAAATACTAAACACATAGACTATTAGTATCACCAACATCCACAACAGGCATTTTCAATCACAAGGTTAAGCAGAAAACTAAACATCACTAGACATTTGAAGAATATCAACATTATAAAAGGGAGGTACCAATCTCACTAAAAGAAGAATTCACACTGAGAAAGTAGAAGATACAAAAACAAATACAAGTAATAAATATAAGTATAAATTTGAAGAAACTAAAGAAATCTTTCTGAGAATTCATGAAGTAGAAATCTTAGCAAATAAGTATAAGACTTTTGAAAAAAAACTCTATAGCAATAAACTGTATACAGCTACAACTGAAATTACTAAACTGGAAGACTGAGCTGAGGAGTACTTCCAGAAAACAATGCAAAATATCAAAGAGGTGGAATGAATAAGTGGAGAAAATTTTAACAGACATGGAGATTAGTTAAGCAAGTTCTCAAATCTAATTAAGTTTCCAGGTAGAATAGACAGAATAGATGTAGCAAAATAAAACTCCCGAAACTGAGGACACACATTTGATTTAGAAGTTCACCAAATGATGGCAAACATAAAAAAATGCTCATACTTAGATATGTAGATAAAATTTGAGAACATTTATGAAGAATAGAAGAATATGTTTTTATTTTGAAGCTTTCTGATAAAAATCCAAAAAGCTTCCAGGGGAAAGGAATAACAATTACCCGTGTCAGAAGGAAAAATAATACTGGTATCAGACTTCTCATTTTCAGCCCTGGCTACCAGAAAACTATGGAGAGATGGTCTGAAACATCTGATTTTGAATCTAGAATCTTGTACCCAGGAAATCCAACATTAAGGCAGAACTCAAAACATATATATATTTTACATCTGCAAGCATTTAGAAGTTTTAATATCAAACCCACTCTGAAAGAATTCATTGAGGTTGTGCTCCAGTAATAAAAAAAAATCCAAGGAAGAGGAAAACAGTGGGTACAAGGTAGCAGTGCAAGAAAAAAAAAGGACTTAAGTGTAAAAAAGGCAAAAAGAAAATTTTAGTAGAAAATACTGAAGAATTGGAATATGGGAAGCTGTGCCAACCAAGAGATACAATTCAAATCCATAAAGACAAATATTGAAGTATTTCTCTATATCTGAATTCATATTTCTAAAGTAAGAAAAGACAACACAAAGCTTAAAAAGCCAGTGTGAACCCTGGGAAATATATATGGTCCCAATATAATGTTCAAATATCAGTATCCAAAATATATAAAATATGTTACAACTTCAAAAGAAAAATTAGCAAAGATATAAACAAAACTTACATGGGACAAAAGTAAGTAAAAATGGCCAATATAAATGTAAAAAGATGTCTACCTCACCAGTGAGCAGAGAAATAGGAATTAAAACAGCAGCACACTTTTCTCTTCATCAGATTGAGACAAGCAAAACATGACAATATTCTGTCTTGGTGAGGCGCTTTAAACAAAACCTTTGAATACTGTTAATGCCATGATAAATTGGGAGAATCTCTCCCAGAGTAATCTGGTAGTTGTTAGCTCTTAGCAATTTCATTCTTTCAAATCTATCACAATTTTTATGCACATATGAAAAAATATGCATCCATATGTGAGTGAAATGTGGACAAATAGTTCTTCATATGATGACTACTATCATATAAACAATTTACTAGCAAATATTCAGAATTTCCTATTGAAGTTAATACATTCATCAGCATAAAAAGTATTAAAAAATTGCACCCCACAAATCTATGTGGCTTTTAAGGTCCTCATTTTCTCATTCCAAATATTATTTCCCGTATACATGGACTCAATTTCAGGTTAATATATTACTTGTGAAATGCATGTTCTTTTGCCCGCATTGTCAAGTAGAATTTGTGGTAACATTTTGAGCAATCAATGCTTTCAGAAGATCCTGTTAAAACTTAGAACAAAATAATGAACAAATGGATTATCCCATTTGAGCCTATCATATGTATATTTTACGAAACGAGCATCTTAACTAGGGAAAGACCCCAAAGTCCAGGCTTCGTGACCACTGAAGTATCTTTCTACTCTACATTCAATTTGTATGAATACACTTAAGGCAGCTTCTAAGAGAGGGTGCATATGTCCTGAGTTATTTTGGAACATCTGCTGTTGGTTTTGTTGGAAGAGCTTGTCAATGAATCAATAATAATTTAGAATCTGGGCATTTCTTTGGGGATTAATGGCTAGCTAAGTAGAGCTATTCAAGCCAAACACCATTAAACCCAACTGGTCCCTGTCCAGTTTGTGGTAGCTGCAGAAAAGGAGCACTACAAAACACAGACTTACTTTTTTAGACTTCACTCCAATGCTTCCTTAGCAAGTATCCTTTGTAAACAATCAAAAATGATTGATTTTAGAGGCCAAGATCTCAATATTCTATTCAATTCAGACAATCCATAAGTCTAAATCTGGATACCTACTACTGAAATCTTCATATGTTACTCAAGTCTATCCAGGGAATTGAGATATTCTGATGCAACAGTGAAGGATATGGATTATTATAGGATATGGATTCTTCTGTAAGAGTCAGTCATATCTCCGATATTCAGCTGATAGATATAAGCTGCATGAGTGCCATCTATTTCATACATGTAACTTGCAACATTGATGGATATTCCAGCAGCATACCTAAATCAGCCTAATTCCTCACTCCTCTCTTTTCTATGGCATTCGTCCCCATTTAATAACTCATCTTGTAAAGCACCCAGATTGAAAGAATACAGATTTCTTTTGACAGAAACTATTTGTACGTACTTTTTCCTCAAAGAAACATTTTATGAAATGAACAATATGGTTTCATGGCTTTCATTACTGTGACAAAGTGGACCACCAAAAATGCCAAGTCAAAAAGTTCTCACCAAGAAGATTCTTTAGAAAATGAGTGTCCTGATAACACTAGCTTCAGACCAAACCGAGAGAGAAGTTGAACAGCAACTCCATATCCCCTCCCCTGTTTAATTCTGTATTACTCGTATGGTCTACAAACCAATACAGCCATGGAGTGTATTGAGATACAATTCACTGAGATAACTGATAATTCACTGAAGTAGCAGAGTATTTTTCCAAAAGCTCCATACAGGGAATCAGAGCTCAAGCTTTACTAGCAGCTATACCTGATTTGCAAATTCTTTTGCTCCCATTCATCAGCTGTGTGAGCTTGCCTAAATTACGTATCCTGCCCAAAACATAAGTTTTCCCTTCTGCAAAATGGTAACAACAAGAGTATCCACTCCACTAGGTTGTTGTGAGGATTAAATTAGACTATCCATACAAATTCTCACCACAGTGGCTGGTAAACAGTAAGCACTCATCACACACAGATTATTTTCATTAATATTTCTGTTGCCCCAATTTCCTATCTTTCCCTCTTTATAATACCCTCCTTTCTTGTCTCTTAATTTCTTTATCTTATTTTTTCACCTTTTCTTCCCTTTCTATTCACTGATTTTTCTTTTTCTCAAAACTCAGGAACTCAGGTCCTGACAGAATTCTTTTTTTTTTAATTCAGTGTTTTTAAGATATTGTAAAATTATGTGAATTTTTCCTAATTGGAGGGATGGTCAGAAAGAATTAATCATCTTAGAAACAGAATATTTTGAAATATGTTAAGTTTTATTTGTAATGTCCTCAACTCTACTTACAAACACTTTTTAAATCTAGTTTCAAAAAATATGCATAGGGGCACCAGGATGGCTCACTTGGTTGAGTATCCAACTCTTACTTCCTTTCAGATCATGATCTCACGTATGTGGGATCAAGCCCCATGTCAGGCTTTGTGCTGGGCGTGGAGCCTGCTTAAGATTCTCTCTCTGCCTCTCTCCCTCTCTCTCTCCCTCTCTCTCTGGAGAGGAACATTTTATTTATTTATTTATTTATTTATTTATTTATTTATTTATTTTTCAATATATGAAATTTATTGTCAAATTGGTTTCCATACAACACCCAGTGCTCATCCCAAAAGGTGCCCTCCTCAATACCCATCACCCACCCTCCCCTCCCTCCCACCCCCCATCAACCCTCAGTTTGTTCTCAGTTTTTAACAGTCTCTCATGCTTTGGCTCTCTCCCACTCTAACCTCTTTTTTTTTTTTTTTTCCTTCCCCTGCTCCATGGGTTTCTGTTAAGTTTCTCAGGATCCACATAAGAGTGAAAACATATGGTATCTGTCTTTCTCTGTATGGCTTATTTCACTTAGCATCACACTCTCCAGTTCCATCCACGTTGCTACAAAGGGCCATATTTCGTTCTTTCTCATTGCCACGTAGTACTCCATTGTGTATATAAACCACAATTTCTTTATCCATTCATCAGTTGATGGACATTGAGGCTCTTTCCATAATTTGGCTATTGTTGAGAGTGCTGCTATAAACATTGGGGTACAAGTGCCCCTATGCATCAGTACTCCTGTATCCCTTGGGTAAATTCCTAGCAGTGCTATTGCTGGGTCATAGGGTAGGTCTATTTTTAATTTTCTGAGGAACCTCCACACTGTTTTCCAGAGTGGGTGCACCAATTTGCATTCCCACCAACAGTGCAAGAGGGTTTGGAGAGGAACATTTTAAATGCTCTTTTGAATTATTTGGCCCTTGCCTTCTGAAGGAAGAATACTTAATGGAAACATTGTTCTGCCACGTACTGAGGGGAATCTGCAGGGCTTAAAGTTTTTTTTTTTTTTTTATTTTGTCATCAAGTAGAGACACAGACTACGACTTCTCTTATCGCTCTCTCCATTCTTAATACTTTTCCAATTTACATTTGGACCCACATTCTTCTAGGATCCTATTTAAAAATGTGATTTCTGCTCTCCCAACTCAATAAGCCAACTTCCATTTTCTCTCACCAGCGCTTTCCCAGATCACATGTTCACATGCGGCCCAAGATGCTGAGAGTGTCATAAAGAACAAGCTTTCCCAGGCTGACATCTCAACATTTCTCAAACCCTCGACTTCTTCTCTGGGATATGTATAAATGGAGATAGCAGAGAATAGTAGTAGGGAAATATGCACTTTGGGGAATCCAAAAGAACTGGGTCTGTGTTCTGGATCTATCATTCATGTATTTATTTACTCTTTCTTTCATACATCCATTCAGCAAAATATTCTTGACCATCTGCTGTGTGTACCATATTAGAACCTGGAAATACATTAGTGAATGAGACAGACTTAGCTTTTTCTCTCAAAGAAAAAGCAGGTTGTTTGTTGTCCCCAGTAAGCTCGAAGCTTCTCTACTTCATTTTTCTACTCTGAAGTGGGGAAATAAATCCTTAGGTCACACACTTACTGAATATAAGTAAGACATACGAAGACATACACAAATATCTGTAATTTTTAAACAGGGAGGGGAATGTGATACTCCTTTTGACCATCCCTCTTCCACTTTCTGCAAAAAGTACCTCATAAATAAGTTATGCCTAAGGGTGAAAAGAAAAATCCAGCTGTAGCATCTCACTGACATAGGCGCTTGTGAGAATGGAGAGCTGACTGTGTAATACGAAGCCAGGCAAACAGACTTTCTGCTGTGTGTTCTTGCTAATCCATTCAAAACTATGATATTATTACAATAGCTTCTTAATAAACTGTCAGCAGAACATGTTGCCTTTCAAAATATCTTCACTCCTGTACTAATGCTTTGCCTTTTCTTTCTAGTTCTCATTCATTCTTGCATCTCCTCTCTACATGTCAATGAGAAAGGAGAAAGACTTGGAAAACAGGACTAAAAAATAGTCTGGCATTAACTATGTACTAAATTTCCAAAAAACAGATTCTCTGATGTCTTAGGAATGGATTCAAGGGGATAAAAATAGCTTTGACAATACAAAGTATTAAAAGACACCAATACAAGCTTTTTATTGTTAATTTCGTTCTTGTAACTTCAGTTTCAATAAAGGATTCTATTTGAAATGCTTCCCCATCTGGTGGCTGCTCTAGAATTTCTGCCACTACTTTCCAGACATTTTATCTACTTTTACTTATATCATAAATGGCTAAAAAGGAAAAGTCTGTATCAAGAGTGTGAATGTATGAATCTTTCAGCCTAAAAGCCTAAGACTTAGGCCAAAAGAAGGTGGGATAATACTTTAGAACCTAACCTGTTTTCTCTCAGTCTTCGTGAGGAACTGTCACCAAATCAATTGAGGGAGAGAGAGAGAGGGAAAGAGAAAGAGAAACTGAATAAACTTGACTGGTATTTCTATTGACAAAGTTCTCAACAAGATGTCAGCTTTTATTCTATATACTTATAACCAGAAACTGCTCAATATCTGAATCCAATACTTCAGCCAAATAATGACCATTGACTACCCAACGGCCCCCAATAAGAAGGCACCCAGGGTGGATGCAAAACATCAATACTACTGTTTTGTTTCATATTATACACACACACATTCTCCAAATACTAGCTAATGTAACTAGTGCTAATGAGTTTGAGAGCTAAAATCACATGTGATTTGTTTTATTCCCCGACCAACTAGTGAATTAGATATAAACACTATCTGCATTTTACAGAAAACTGAGGCTTATAGAACTCAAATAATCTTGTGCAAGGTCATACAGATAGCCAGCAATAGAAAGGATTTAAATGTAAACACTCAGTCCTCAAAGATTTCTTTAGCTATACACAATAGGACGTTAAACGGACAACTCCATCTTTCCCTAGCACACAGTAGGCATACAATAGAAACAACACCTAGCACATCAGTGAATCTGAAGGCCCCAAAATAGGCTTAGTGCTTATAAAAGGCACAGCTCACTGGAGCCAGAATGCTACCTACTATAAAAATAAGCTGTCGGCTAGACCTGAAAGAAATCAAGGAGGCCCCCAGAGGATTAAGGAAAAGATATAATGAAAATCACGAAGCTGGTTTAATGAGAAAGAAATTCAATATACTTCGCCTCTCCTTCAATCTCTTTGTGTTTGGTGTGCTCATCTAGGAACGACTCAGTCTCTTTCTTATTCTTTCTTACTATTGCTTTTCTTCTTCACGTAGCCTAGAAACTATTCATGTTTCTTTAGAAGCATGGGGCCAGAATAGTTTCTGGGGATGATTTTAAAATGGATGGACTATTAGAAAAGACAGATGGATCAACATCACAAATGGGTTAATTGCAAATAAATATCTTTGGAAGTTTTTGCCAAGGGTATAGGTACAGCAGTACAAAACAGAATTTATGAAGTGCGTGATTTTACAGAATAACTGATTTTTTTATGACCAAAAGCTACATAAATGAAGCCCTCTCTAATGACCTCTAAAATAACACATATAAGAAACTCCAAAACAGAGGACATAAAAGGAGCAGGGAGAAAAATAAAAGGCATTAATAGGAAAGTATTTGAAATATCCATATACTAGAAATTAGCACATTTAATAAGGAAAGGTAAATGACAGTTATGGGAGAAAATAGTTATATATTAATTGTTTAAAAGGAAAACTAATCTCAAGGTAATTAGATTGGAAGAACATAAAGAAAGATGCCCTAATTCTTTCATCTCACTAAATGACAATGGAAGCCCAAATAACATACACCATATGCACATTTAGATGATGAATCTAGGGCTCTTCCCACCACACTACACTACCTCCAAGATTTTTATCACATACGAAATGCAGTACTAACTTGCTTCCTTATCTTTTACTTTTGGCTCCCTCTGATCCTTAGATTTGTTCTTTTATATTTTCATTACCTCAGTCCTCAAACCTTCCCTTTATTAGTCGGTGGCTGAGTCTTTGTTTCAATCTAACTTTATTAATCTAGGCTTAATTAGATTAATAGATTAATCTATTAATCAAGGCTTACTTCTCCAACTCATCACTACTCTTTTTATTTCTCAGACCATCATCCAAATTCTTTGCCATCTTCACCACAAAAGTTGCCTACACGCTTACAGTTCATGATAAAATGTGCTTCATTCCTGTAAAATGCTATCGAGGTGGAATGCTAGGACAATTTTAGATCCCACATTGCAAAGACTGTTCCAAAGTCCATCTTAGGATTCAAAGTAAGCTCCTCAATACACTATTTGCAAAGGATTCTTCACAATAATAATTTTATACAGAACATCCTTCTCTGGTCTATCCAAGCCATCCACTGGCATGAGGAAAGCCACCCACTATCAGGCTGAAAAGGGAAACCCCAAGCACCTCACACGTTTGTTATTTAACTGGTGCATATTTTAACCTTCAACACCTCTCTATATTCCTATACTCACTATTCTAACTCATCTTTCCAGAACACCCATTTTGATTCCCAGAATCAAACAAAACAAAATCTAACAAGCACGTTTCAGGTTTTGTTTACCATGTTCTTTGTGCTAGACACAGTTAGAAGCATTCCACATTCATCATTTACTTGTTTCAAGATAGGAACTGTGACTGTCTCCTTGCCCAGGTGAGAGGAGTGATAACCTGATTGCTGTCATAGAATTGGATCCTGGCATTTTGGATCTGTACTCTTACATACTAAGTTTCACTAATAAACATGTCCACAAACACACATGCATTTAATCAACTACACTGAAGCTAAATGTCAGCTGTATTTTACCTTCTGTTCTTTAAAGAATGCATTCATCATAAGAAAAAAATATACACTTAAATATAGAGAAAACATACACTCAGGTTCTCAACTGTACTTGATCTCTAGTCAAAAGCATTCAGGTTTGCACAGATCCCCACATTTTCAGAGTTTATCAAGATTTTCTTGTACAGGGAAAAGTAACAGCCAGAGAGGCAAAGCAGAAAGTGTAAGTCAAAGACTTAAGCTTGCATCTATTCTGTGACAAACCTCATCATATTCAGAGAACTAATTTTTAAATTGTCTCTTCCATAGCAATATTTCTAATTTAGATGCAGTTCACTGCTGGAAAATGCATTAGGTGAGTGTCATGCATCCAGAAAATGTTCAATAAATATCAACAGATAATTACCAACATTAGATAACATAAATTACACATGTAATATACACATCTGAGTTTTTAAAAAGCGTAAATTTAAAATAGGGTTTTAGATTACATACAAGAACACCAATTGCAAAATTAACTCTATGAAAGCTACAGCAAGCACAGGATGCAAAAAACCTGACCTTACTTGGTTACTAAATATGAACAGTGATGCAGTTATATTTGGGTTTTTTATTCAGGATGCAAAAAAACCTGCACTTTACTTGGTAACTAAATATGAACAGTGATGCAGTTATATTGGGTTTTTTATTCTTTTCTTCAAAATTCCTTCTCAATACAATTTTCAGTTTTAAATATTAAAGTCACTCAAGCTTGAAGAAAAGTATTTGCACTCAGTTCAAGATAACTATAGAGTAATAATCTCGAATACAGATAATCATGGGAAAAGATCAATGGGAGCATATACTGAGGCCTCATCTATCAATCAATTTGTCACTTATTATCAATTTGGGGGACAGCTACATTGCTTTAAGGGCTGATAAAAGGGTCTAAGTAGGGAAATAATGAATTGTCAAGGGGAAAAGGATCACAGAGATCATTTGGTCCCACCTTCTAGTTTTCCAGATGAGAACACTGAGACACAGAGAGGAATAATTACTACCCCAATGTCACAACATGAATTAGTGGCAGAGAAAAGTTAACAGTTCAGAGGGGTCTACATCTGAGAAGACTACATTTTAAAATGGGAGAATCTTGGAAGGGGTCACTAGATTTTAAATAAATTCTGCATCCCATCTAGTAGTTTATCTTTCAGTCCAGAATAAATGCATCTGCAGACATGTCCTGACTTTATATAGAGTAGGCCAGCTCAGAGATTCACAGCAATAATTCTTGTGTGACTAAGCAAAGGCGTCAGCTGCTATAAAGCCCTGCATGCTTTAATCTCCTTGCTGTCATCCTGGTCCAATCTCTCACTGTAGGAAGGGACCTTAGAGGTAATAACATTTAGTTTTCTAAAAAAAATTCAGATGATTTTAGTAGTTAAGTGTTTAAATAGGTTATGTTCTTCTAAGTCTATCCATTGCTAAATAAGGCTATTACAGAAGAGAGTCTTGGGTATGTGGAAATATATATGACTTTGACAATAGTGAACAGGTTCTATAAGCAGATATCTTAGAAATACTAAGGTCCCATAACTAAAATGAAGATAGGGAAAATAAAACAATCATTCTCTGGAAAGATGATACATGGGCACTCTGTGGAGGAAAATGGTGGTAACATTTTTTTTTTAATCTGTATATTTATGGCACAATGCTACAAGTGTGAACGTACTCTGCTTAAAGAATATTCACTTGAAGGAAACCATCATCTCACAACTTCTTCCAGGAAAGCCTAGATGGAAATCGGCGAACCAGGATGAGCTGAGAGAAGGTGGACTGAATGTAGGCCTCTTGCCTAACAAGCTGAATCATTTAGAGTAAGCACAAGACTAGTTGAAACCAGCTTAAATCTTGTATGCATGTATGTATTTATGTTTACATGTATATATGTATTTATTTTTCACATATTTAATTAGTGTCAAATATAGTAGTGATATTGGAAAACAGCCCTGGAATAAAAACCACAAAACTTAATTTCACATCCCAGATATGCATTTACCTGGTTTCTGGCCTTCATCAAACCAATAGCTTCAGGATTCTAGAGCTAGAAAAATAAAATCTTAGCAATTGCTCAGGGCAAATTTCTAATTTCATAGATGTGCTGAAGACATGTACAAAAGCAAAGTTCTAGGTAACTAACTGGCTGAGCTAAGACTCAGTGAGGAACCAGTCTAACCTCCTTTGATATTATCTTCTAGTTAAAAACCACCTTTCACAGATTCCCTTGATATTTAAATTCTTCCCATGATCAAGGCTTTAACAAACTCACAAAAGTAGAGAGTGAGCATCATGACTGGGCTAGTACAGAAGTGGAGTTTCTCCATCTCAGTTATAATTACCTATCTTGTAAGCTGCATTTAAGAGAAATGAATGATAAGGACTTTCTTTCTCCTTTTTTTGTGGATCAGGAAGCTTTAAAAGTTGCAACAAAACATGAAATATATCATTAAGTTTGTATATTGTGCATAGAAATTCATCACAATTTCTTTAAATACATTTTTAATAGTTTTTTTTTTTCAGTTTGGGGAACAATTTTTTCTCCAGGGAAATATCTCCCGGTTTTTAATATATAAAGGGGAAACACTTTAATTTAGACAACCTGAGCAATATTTCTGAAGACCAACATATAATAAACATAATTTCTTAAATAAAACATGGATTGTTTACACACTTATATGGAGTTTTATTATGAAGTGCAATGGAGATTTCTGAATTTTTAGAAGAGAGGAAATCAAGAGGGAGGACCAGAAGAAAATGTACTTTCTAGAAAGGCCAAGTCTAGCTTGGAAAATAGAAGCAGGGTTATCATCAATAGCAGCCAGAAAAAGACAGACCAAAAGCTGTTTATATTTACACGAAGGAATCTTTCCAATTGATGAAAATTTCCATACTACTTCATCCCTCATTAATCCTGCCCTCTAACAATAATACAAACATTTCAAATCAGGCATTTTGTCCAAAAACCTCAGTAAGTTTATTAGACACAAACAATACTGATATGCAATAAATTGTTACTCACCAAAACACACGCACAGAGAAAACACTAAGGCCACATATATTTCAGCTGTGTTTACATGAATGTTCTCGTTCCAAAGTTAAGATCTCCAGGGCTAACCTGGATGCCACTTCAAATAGGATGTTGATAGGCAGGAGCCATTTCTCCTGTAGCATCCAAGGAAAATCTTTCACATTCAAATTGCCTTTTACATTATTGGATATACTAAAAGGATTTGCATTCGTTTATTCATGAATCATACTATTTTACTACTTCAGAGATGATGGATTGCATTCATCTCTTATCATGTTTGATTTTAATACATTTTCAAGAAGGAACTTTGGACACAACTTAGATAAACGCTATTAAGTATATGATTGCATGAGGTTGTGTATGTAATGTGTTTAGAATATGCTTGCCACATATTTAAATGCTCCATTAAAAAACAATTAATGTTATGATTAGAAAATAAATCTACAGTAAAGTGGTACTGATGACAGAAACATATTTTGATATCCTGTAGGAAAATTTCTGGTATTTCAAAGTATTTTACAAACTTTTGTACAATACATAAAGTTCCACAGTGGGAACTCCTTCAAAACGAGAACCTTCTTTCTCACAATACACTACCAATACAATATATATTTGTAAAATTAAGAAATAAATGAGTGAAATGCAGATAGCCAAGTGTTAGAAACTACAGTTCTTAGAATATATTTAGTGGTCAATAAGTGAATACAAAAAACGTGTCTGAATAAGTTGATGACAACAAGGGATTCCCAGAAAATTAAAACTAAAATTGACTAACATACCCATTATCTTGTTGAAAACATATCCTGCAAAAAAGGCTTACGGCAGTAGCTTAACTGTTGCAGCAAAGTATGCTTCCAAATGCTTAAACCTGAAGAACACTAAACCATTTTGCCAGCATGACTGTAGGTGGATCCACTGGGATTACTCCTTTGTGCAATTTGCTAGCATAGGACCCAGAGTTGAAGAAGAAAGGCAAACACCACACGGCAATTCTTTAATCCGGGTTACCTTATCTTTTCTGGTCCACTATAATCATTCTCACTTATTAATTTATCTATTCAGTAAATATTTATCAAGTTCCTGTTATGTGGCATGCTCAGTGGACAGATATGGCCCTGACCTTCTCTGAGCTTAGTCTGGAATAAAAGGTCACTGGGAGTTGAGGATGTTTGCATGGGGCTGGAGGACCACAGCCCTGTAAGAGGGAAAAGAAGCAGCGCTTACTGCACAACTCCTATGTGGCAAGCACAGCACTCAGCACTCCTTCCCCAGAGTCCCTCTTTTCAGGAAATGGCACCTCCAGTCATCCAGATACTCTGGTCAATCATTTTGGAGTCATCTCTGATTACATCCTTTCACTCCCACCCTACTGTATAAACTATCAACAAATTCTGTCCACTCTGCTTTCAAAGTATGTACTAACACGGACCAATTCTTCCCACCTTCTCCACTACCACTCCAGTCCATCATCACATCTGGCCAATAGGATGGTTTCCCTACTTCCTCTCTTAAGCCCCTACAATTGTTCTCTCTGGAATGGCTGGAACAGAAATAATGCCATCCCCCTTTTCAAATACTTCAATGGTGTCTTGTTGGATTTAGAATTAAAATTTAAATTCATGTCGTGGTCTGTCAAATCCAAAGTAATCTGGCTCCCAGTTACCATGCCAATCTCTCTCTCAATCTCTGCTGTGCTCACTTTGTTCAAACACTCTGGCTTCCATGTTCTCCCTGAGCATTCAAGCACATTCCCACCTCATACCTGCTGCATGTGCAATACAGCATTTTACCTTAGAACTGCATGCTTCTTTCTTGTGTTTACTCGGGTGTCGCCTTCTCAGAGGGTCTGACATGATCATCCTACCTAAAATCAAAACGCCCCTTAACCATTGTCTATGCACTTGCTGTTTCATTTTCTTGATAACACTTGCTGTTTTCTGACATCAGAATACATTATGTAATAACCCTATTGACTTATTTCTTTATCACCTGCCTTACCATCTGAACACATCTGTAAGAGCAGGGCTTTGTTTTTATATGGCTCAGTGTCTACAACAGTATACAGCACATAGCAAGAACTAAGAAAATATTTTTGGAGAGAACCAATTATTTCATTAAATCCCTACAATCTTTGAGGTTGCTAATATCATTACTATTCTATAGTCAAACACAGTAAGATGAAAAGATATGATGCAACCATTTTTGGAAACAGATGAAAGGATTCAGAAAATGAAGCCCTATGTTTGAGGACTAGATGCCTAGTATGGGATGGAAATGATGAGGAAATAGAAATAAGAAGACAAGGTGTTTTTTGTTTTTAAATTCCTAATTTCCTTTATTTTAATACTATAAATAAACACTTTAGGAAAAATTGTATCTTAATTCAGTAACTCAATTTGCTTCATTAATTTCAAGTCAAAATTTAAAAACTAAAAATAATGGTCATTACTTACAAAAGATGAGAATTTATGGAAAACATATAGTGGCCATGAATTAATTACTCCCCCATTTTTCTGTTTCCATCAGACACAGGACAAACTTATGATACATTAGGCCTGGCACAAATTATAATTTGAAAGTAAGGCATAGAACAATATAGTTGGAACTTGCAAGGATACAAGAGATTACAGCCAAATAAACACTGGAAAGTATGATGAGGGTTAAAGAGGATTATAATGTCTTTGGTGGATGAGTAGGTTTTGTGTTTTGTTTTAGCATATCCTCAGGACTGAATGAGTGCTTTGTGTGCTTAACAGAGTAAAGCTCAAGTCAAGTTTACTGCTTCCATATGGTTCCAACCACATATGCACAATGGTAGATTTAGTGAAAGCAAACAAACAAAAGGATAAGTGGTTTTCCTAGAAAAGGCATTGTGTTGCTAGAACTTTAATGAGTAAGAGTTCAAATGCAAGCCAGAGCAAAAGTCAAACTTAGAACATCATTTTGTTGGTGTCTTTCCAAAACAGCAATTTGATAAAAGAGCATCTGCACGTCTTTTATCTGCAAACTTAATTTCATTATTATACCATACTGTACTTAAAATAAAAACAGATACACACATTAACTAAAATTGTAATGAATGAATCACTTAGGCTTTGATCTCGTACTCCAGTTTTAGTAAGCTCCTTTAAAGGGACATCAATTAGGCATACTTTTTTTCTTCTTTTTTTCAAATAATAATCAGAATATTTGAACTTTATCAAAATTTAGGCATAGCAAACATAAAAAATAAAATAAACTATCTCCCATTCATGCTACTGTTTAATGCAGGCAGCAGCCTTTGATTCTTGATATGAAAAAGATAAGATTTTGCATTTAATGACATTTCTTAAATGCTGTCTGACACAGTACACTAAAAAACCCTCTTATGACACAATTAGAAGTGCTATTAAAATATAGTGTTTCTAGGAAAGTACTCTTTTCATCAACTGACATGCCTTCCTAGAAAATAAAATCTAACTCCACATTGTGAAGGTTTTGATTTATTTGCTGTAGAACACCACTGCTTTTGTGTTTCAAAATACAAAGTAAGAGACTCCTATAATGATGAATTTGTTAAAATCACTTTCCATAAGAAAAACACATTCATTTTCCAGTACATATAAAGAGCTTTGTTCTGAATCTAAAAGTCTCTTCTGCATACTTAGGAATAAAGCTACCCAAATAGGCTAGACAGAAGAATTCTCTAAAAACGTAATGAAAAGAGAACAAAAGTAGATACAACATCAGAAATAATACATCATATATAAGAGATGATGAAGTATAATTTTTGAAGTGTTATTTTGTTTGCTATCTAAAAATGGAACAAAGTGGGGGCCCTGAGTGGCTAAGTGGGTTGAACATCTGACTCTTGATTTCAGCTTGGGCCACAATCCCAGAGTCATGAGATCGAGCCCTGCGCTGGGCTCTGCATTGAGCATGGACCCTGCTTGGGTTTCTCTCTCTTCCCCCTCTGCCCATCTCCCTGCTCATGTTCTCTCTCTCTCTCTCTCTCTCTCTCTCTCTCTCTGTCTAAAAATAAAAAAATAAACCAAAATAAAATAATGAAATAAAATAGATTCTGGGTGAGAAAACAAAAGAAATATGCAGAGCCTAAAAAAGACACAGCAGCCACTAAATAAATATTTGCTTTCAAAACAGGTTATTTCTGTCTTTGGTTGCTCTGCAGCCCTTCTCTCTCCACCTTGACAGTATTTTGTATTTTCTTTGGGCATGTCATTGACTTAGTTGATATTTCATTACATGACAATATACATATTTTAAACTTATGAATGTTTTAGAAAATTAAGTTTCTTGAAAATAACTTTAAAGTACATGATTTTATAAATAAACATTTGTTAAAATGAAATTTGGAAGTACAGCACTTTGCTGTTATTTTTTCCCCTCATGTATAAATTGTGATGTAAATGTATTATTTGAAATTAAAGGTCTATCACTAACTGGGTGAATCACTTCTTCACCCATCTAGAGAAGTACTTTTCTTACGCCAAGATAACTGGAAGTCTGGATTAGAAGGAAGTGGGGTTCGTAAGCATGGAAACAAAAAAATCAAAGGAATGGGTAAAGCCCTGAGGGATATTAATTTTAGAGGATGGGGAAACTTAATGAATCTTGCATCATAAACCATATTGAACAGTCACTAGAACATGCATGTCTGCCTACATTTTTTCTTACAAAAAATAGCCAATTTATTTATGGTGGTATGTTCATTTCACCACTCCTGGTTCCTCTGATGACTCTGTTAACTGGATCTACAACCTTCATCTTCCTCTGGATTTCACTGTGTGCTCTCCTTATTCATTTCCATTTCTCATTCTTTCCATCTCAGCTCAACAATTAGTCTACCCATATCCTAACCACTCAATTCTAGGCCTCCCCTTATTTCTCAAGAACAAATCTATACTTTTCATTGCATTTCTAGATACAGTGGAAGTTTACACTCCTCCAAACATGTGCTCATCTATTGGCAGTCACAGACCTTCATATGGGTGGGTGCACAGTCATTTATTTCCAGTTCTGCTTTCCACCCAAGATCTACTATTGTAGTCACAGCAGTCTTTCTAAAATTATAATCTTATATTATTTCCTGTTCTTATCTCTACTCTCTAGTCAAAAGGTAAGTTGCATGCCCCTTAACAGAGCTTATAAGATTTGCACAGCTTACTTTGTAGCGTGCATTAAGGCACTTTCACCATTTTTTCCTCTCTGTACCATGAATTCTAAAACAATTTTCAGCTCTTCAAATGAGGCACAGTCTCTTCTTGCATGCCCTTTTTTTCTCTCCCCTTCTGTTCTCTTAGTTAATTCTTAGTCAGATTCAAGTCTCACCTCAGCTGTCTTATCCTACCTTTGGGAGGCCTTCTGTACCTAGGTCTGAGTTTTCTATACTTTATCATTAGTGGTGATTATTCTATATTGTATTCTGACCTTATATATGTCTGTATAGAATTTATATTCTATATATTCCATAAAAGGAGTGACCAGGCGCATCTAACCAGAAATATACCCCTAGCACCTAAGCCCAATGCCTTTAAATATTATTTAAAATGTCGTAACTGTTTAAAAATTTCTCTCCGGTGCATCAATTACCACCTTAGACACTGTAATGAGCTATAGTTATTGATCCATTTTTACTTCAGAGTTCCATTTTGTAATAAATTATCTTTGTTTTGATATGTAATTGGACATATGTTTCAGATAGTTATCAAAGGATTAGTAAAACTTAGAATTTTCTGATATACTTCTGGAATGCATATATAGAAAACAAAGAAAAAATTATTGCCCAAAGAAAAACTGGTGCAATACCCATTTATGGGTTTTGGAATCTAAGGAGGGACAAAATGTATTGCACTATAATTTCTTAATTATTTACAGAAGTTTTGGTGACACAACAGGCACACCAGGAATATACTGAGTAATTTATGAAATAAATGCAAAGTCAAATTAGGTTACCTGGAAGTTGTTAAGGGTTTGGGAAAAGCATGAAAAATATACAATTAACCACTACACCCTTAAGAACGTAGTTTTACCTATATCCTTTTTTGTATGTGTTACATATTATTATCATTTCTTTATGTTTGTGAAATTACTGACAACTGGCAGTTTTGAAAGGAGAAAAGAGTAATACTGGTTAAATAAACATTTTCAGGAATGCATTTTTACATGAATGTTCATTTCTTAAACTGGGTGAATTTTGAAATAAAATATCACCATAAAATACATTTAGCTAAAATTTAACCAATCCACACATAGTCAGCAGAGGTTAGGAAAATACAATTCTCTGAGATATTTTCTTTCTTTCAATAATTCTCTTCTTAGTAGGTGCACTGCTTGAATGTTTTATGATGAAAAATAAGCCAAAATATTATGGAAAAAAATCACAATCCTTAAAAAGCCTTATATATAGCCTTAAAGCCTTATATATAGCCTTATAGCCTTAAAAGAGAAAGACAGACTGGAAAAAATTATCACTCTTTCACAGAGTAGAAGGAAAAGACAGAACCAGGAACACACTAATGAATAGATGAAGAAAATGAGAGCTGAAAACAAGGGACTTCGTATGTATGTTGAGGTTTGCCTACAGTCTTCCTGTAAAGTCTTTGGGAAATATACCTAGAAGTTTCTTCTTGGTCATTACCAGCAATGCACCATTTAGTTGGGAAATGCATTCATCTATACATAAAATAGATGAGGTAAAAAGAAAAATATGGAAGTCAAATTGGCTAAAAGCAAATTCCAAATAAAAGGAACATTCTCAAAGTTTAAGAGTATCTCAGATGCTATTATGCTTTCTAAAAAGAGGAGATTGATTCTTGATCATTTGTATATGTGACTCCACAAGGTCCACACAAGCTATCCTAAAGTTGTGAGTGTTGACCATGGAGACAAAGGGGAGAAAGCCTAGGGTTATAGAGGCAAATTAAGCCTATGTTCAAATCCTCTCCCTAAATGAAAATAATTAAACAAATATAATTGTAGTGGTGAGAGTTATATGAGATAATATATATCAAATTGATGATACTGGTATATAGTAGACGATCAGTAAATACCAATCCCTTCTCTTCCTGTTACTCAAGGCATTTTAAAAATATATTATTAACTTCGCTTTGTATACCATATAATTTTATGTATTTTTTAATAAATAGGATTTTTATTTATTTTTAATTTTTTTAATGTTTATTTATTTCTGAGACAGAGACGGAGCATTAGTGGGGGAGGGGCAGAGAGAGAGGGAGACACGGAATCCGAAGCAGGCTTCAGGCTCTGAGCTGTCCGCACAGAGCCCAATGCGGGGCTCGAACTCACAAACTGTGAGATCATGACCTGAAGCAAAGTCAGTCGCTCAACCGACTGAGCCACCCACGCACCCCAATAAATATGATTTTTAAAAAATGTTTATTTATTTTGAGAGAGAGAGAGAGAGAGAGAGAGAGAAGGGTAGAGGCAGAGAGAGAAGGAGAGAGAGAGAATTCCAAGCAGGTTCCAAGCTGTCAGAACAGAGCCCTGTGCCAGACTCCATCTCACCAGCCATGAGATCATGACCTGAGCCGAAATCAAGAGTCGACAACTTAACCTACTAAGCCACCTGGGTATCCTACACGCAATTTTAAATTATGTATAAACATTATCAGTAAACACTAAAAGCCATTAGAATAATGACAATTTCACAACTTGAAGTATTTTAGCCCTTTTTTTGTTTTTCGTTTTTTTTTTGGTTTTTTGAGAGAGAGAGAGGGAACGAGCTCATGCAGGGAAGTGGAGCAGAAGAAGAAAGACAAAGAATCCCAAGCATGCTCCACATTCAAACACGGGGCTTGATCTCATGACTGTGAGATGATAATCTGAGGGGAAATCAAGAGACGCTCAAACAACTTAGCCTCTCAGGACCTCAAGTATTTTAACTCTTTATAAACAGTCATGGAAACAAAACATTTTGTTAGACATTAAAAAAAACCTTACACTTGGATATTTATATTTTTCAAGAGATTACCTTTAATTTCATAAAAATATTAGGATTTTTTGTGGAGGTAATTCACATTATTCTTTTAACTGTGGTTTGTGTTTGGGTTTTTGTTTTGTTTCAACTGGAAAAATCAGAGATATAAAATGAAGGAAACCAACATTCAATAAGGCATAGCTAATTGTTGGGAAAGCAAAAAAAAAAAAAAAAATACAATCCACCAATTAATCATTCTATTGAATATCTTTAGTTCCTATTGAAATCATGAATTGGTGGGGTGCCTGGGTAGTTCAGTCAGTTAAGTGTTGGACTCTTGATCTCAGCTCAGGTCATGATCTCACAGTCCTGGGATATAGCCCTGCATGGGGCTCTACACTGGCATAGATCCTGCTTGGATCTGCTTGGATTCCCTCTCTCCCCTCCTCTCTCTATATCCCTCTCCCATTGCAC
The DNA here is from genome assembly GCF_023721935.1 of Panthera uncia. Lineage (NCBI taxonomy): Eukaryota > Metazoa > Chordata > Mammalia > Carnivora > Felidae > Panthera > Panthera uncia. The sequence continues at coordinate 68,305,251 of NW_026057578.1, forward strand.
ACACACTTTGTCTCTTTCTCAAAATAAATAAAATTTTAAAATAAAGTAAAATAAATAAAATAATAAAATTAAATATGTATGAAATCATGACTTGGTAAATAATCTGGATAGTCTGCATAAATTCTTGCCACTTAATTCAAATCTTGCCCTGAATAATTTCAAGGAGGTGACCCATAAAGGCTAGATCTGAGTTAGAAATGTAGCCAGTGGAAAGATCTAAGCCTTTCCTCTACAGACTTTTAGCATTTTCTACAGAAATCCAGCTGTGCATGCACCTGAATAGCGTGGATAGTTGGCTCATACCAGCTAAATCTTTGAGGAAGAGGTAAAAGAGCCATTTTGGGTTAGATATGAAAAACTTTATGCAACAAATGCATATTTGGAAACTGCAAAATGAGCATGCAAATCAATTTATATGCATGGGTGAATGAATATAGATGAGCTATTTTCAAAGTATAAGCATCCTGGTGTAGCATAAGATATCTGTACAAAAGGAATAGAAAGGAGGTGAATTGCTCAGCTTAGTCATCCATTTACGATTTTCAATGGAAAATTGCATTGTCAGTTTCCATTATGCCTGCGCAAATTTAGACAAATTAAAGAGTCAACTAAGTAATTATTGATAACATACATGTGTATGAAGTAAAGCAGGAAAGCCTTGTCAGTCATTTGGAACTTCTCAGATGTTACTAGGAGTTCTATTAGGAAGAAGAGACATTACAAGAATGATAATACACCTGATGATGAAACCAATATGAGACACAGCACTGATTTTTTCAGCCATCTCTCTAATTTGGGATTGGAGAAGGTGAGGGCAGGTGGAGATTTTGTAAATGCAACATTAACAGAAATCACTACTGAGAAGAAATATTATATCTGCTTCCAGACCCTGTACCTTATTAGGATCCTTCTGTTAAATGCCAGAAGAATGATCATTCAACCTGACAAAAGGGTACAAGATAAATATATAAATAATCAATCAATCTTTGGACTTACACGGGATTTTAATTCTATAATTCTCTTATTTTATGATATTCTGTCAGAATATATCCCGACAGGTCAGTGTCATATTTTATTCTGAAAACAGGAACGTTCTGTTTTTCTTTCTATAACAGAATGCTCAATCTAGAATTATAATACAAATCCTTGGTTAAGTCATGTAATGAATCTGATCTTCTGAAATGGACTATTAATTTGACATTTCAAAATTACATTGAAAATATCTCAAGATGGAGAGTTACAAATTTCCTTTGCTAATCTGTTTTTTTTTTCTAAATGCTTATTTATTTTGAGAGAAAGTGTGCACACACACAAGTGGGGTAGGGAGAAGAGACCTCTAGACCTCTAGAAAGGGAGAGAGAGAATCCCAAGCAGGTTCTGTGCTGTCAGAGCAGAGCCTGACTTGGGGCTTGATCTCATTAACCATGAGATCATGACCTGGGCTGAAATCAACAGTGGGATGTTTAACCAACTGGGCCACACAGGCACCCTGCAAATCTGGTTGGAGTACTTGCAAATATATTTATCTGTTAGTAATTTAAATAGATTTTTCTTTTCTCCCTCTCTGAAGAAAGTAAAACATGGGATCATTACAAGTTATTTACATTTTTTACGTAAATATATATACACACAATCTTTGTGTATATATATACATGAGTGTGTTTCCAATTTGATTATGTTCATTCAACAATATGCTTTAACATATTTCATACCAGTTTATAAACATATATATCATTTATGTTATGTTGTGAGAAGTTGTGTATGGGTCTACCATGGTTTCGTTAGCTATTTATATGTTAATAAATAGTAGAATTGATTCCATGTTCACCATTGTTTTCACCATTACAGAAAACTGCAACATGTATCAGTGATGATACATTTGTGAGTCTTGTTCAGGTATTTCTGTTAAAAAAATTTCCTAGAAGGGGAACTGCCATGTTAAAAGATGTACACATTTGAGATTCTCATAATTACTGTTAAACTGTCCCTAAAAACAGCTGTAGTAACTTACACTCCAACCAAAGATATGCAAGAGCATAAGAGTGCATGTAACTGCTACATCTCTATCAACACTTTATACATCATGGTCTTTAATTTCAATCAACTAAGCAAGAATACCTCATTTTAATTTATTTTGCTTTATTTGTTATTGAGTTCAAGCCTCTTTTTCTTACATGTATTGGCTTTTTGTATTTCTCTTTTAAAAAATTGCTTATTTTTTTCTTCTGACCATTATATTTAATATTTTCTTCTTATAATCTTGAACTTGATTAAATTTACTAACATTTCATTGAGTTCCTACTATGGGCCGGTCTACTCGCTCTTACTTATATAACAGGGTAATAAATACAAGCATAGATGTTCCCCTGGGGACTTAGAATCACATGAAGAAATACAGTGGGATGTTAAATAACTATAATAAAATGTATTGAGTGCAATACTATGTGAACAAAGAGCTACACAAAGCCAACATTTGCTCTGTAGGAGGGCCAGGGAAGAACACCACAGAGGACTTCAGAAAGATCTTTTAGATGGGTCATGAAAGATGGTTGAAACTTTACACAGTAGAGAATGGACAGAGCCTTTAGGTACAAAGAGAATAGCAGTAGAAAGGGCCTTAAGACATGCAAATGCAATAATTATTCATAATACAAACAATGCTGGCTTAGATCATAAGGCTTCTGTTGGAATAATGTGGTAAGAAATGAGCCAGAAGATCAGACACAGACTTAAAGTACTTGCTTGCCATTCTTAAGAATGTGTGCTTTCTCCTTAATCCTTAAACCAAAGGAGAAATGTTATTTTTAAAGGATCATCCGAGTAGTAGGGCAGAATGGCTTTGGGTGGGGAAATGTAGAATACTGCCTGGGATTAGGAGAAGTGGTAAAGAGAGGATAACAACAATCCTGATGAGTAAATACAGAGGACTGAAATAGCAAGCATATCAGTAGAATCAAGTGAACGTGGTCACTGAAAGCATATGATTAGCCCCATTATTTTCTGGCTTCTAATAGCACTACTCATATCTGTGACAGCATTTATTGCATTCATGCCACAAATGTATGCAATCATGCATGTATCTGCCAGCCTACTCCACTAGAGCGTGATTTCTTTCCCTTTCAATTCTTAGACCTGTGGTTGAACAAAACATAGTGTTTCACCAAAAGAAAAAATACCAAGTTTCCTGACTTTCCTTGTGTTCGGTTTATGCCAAAATAAGTATTTGTTAACCTGATGCTTTTTCTACTCATTGTTTTAACTATCTAATGACTCACCACAAAGTGTTTTCTTTTGATATGGAAAAATCCAGTGATTAGGGTAATTTGAAACTACAAGAACTTTTAAATTTTTTTTAACGTTTATTCATTTTTGAGAGAGAGATAGTGTGTGTGAATTCATATCCAGGAGGGGCACAGAGAGAGGAGGATGGAGGGTCCGAAGCAGGCTCTGTGCTGAGAGCAGCAAGACGGTGTGGGGCTCCAACTCACCAACTGTGAGATCATGATCTGAGCCGAAGTTGGATGCTCAACCAACTGAGCCACCCAGGTGCCCCTGAAATTACGGGAACTTGATTGAAAATATGAAACAACCCAATAACTGTAATTTTTTAAAAGGATTCATAGGTTTGTCACTCTTCATAGGCATACCACCATGTGTAGATTTTTCATAAAGCAAGGCTCATTTTTACTACAGTGGAGGATAATCAATAATAGCACTAAATGGTAGACATGTGCACCCTACTATAGGTCTTCATACACTGTGATTAATAGTTTTATTTGTGTTTTTGATCCCTGATTTTTTTTTTATATTTGTGTTAGATTTCAACACTTTCATTTGTGCTGCTAAATTTTGTCTTGAAGAGCACTGAGTACACAGAGGTGAACAATTACACAGGTGCTAATGTCTCATCATGTGTATGACAGCTTCTTAATGGTTTGGGAATTATGAATGTGTTCACGAATGAGCAAAAAACATAGGAGTCAAAGATGAAGTTACACAACAAACAGGTTGTGTAACCTGTTGTACCAAGAAACCATGCACATTACAGACTACCCATAAATAAGTGTTTTTAAGGTGGGTAGTTGCTTTGGTTTTATTTTCTTTATTTTGAAATGAAAAAAAAATTTTTCAGCCTTTCATCCCATTCTTATCCAGGAAGAATTCACACCAGTGCCAAAACTCCTTTCATCCAAAGCTATGTTTCCCAGAGCAAAAGCAAATGACACAGGATATAAAAGTATAGATACAGGAGGGACGTCACTTAAGTATGCTACACTTGGGCAGCAGGGCAGGAGCACCACCCCTGGTGGGGTGGGTTCACTTTGGGGAGGATACCCTAGGGACAGCACAATGAACAAGTGGAAGTGTGGAGTGAGTTGATATATAGGCAGCAGCTGTAACTCGAGCTCCAACACGTTCAAGGAAACATGAAACTGAGGCAATCCACTGTGTAAAGAGGACAAGGGCAACTGACTTAGGGCAAACACAAGCATGCCTGCCCAGAGTGTCTTCCAGGGACATCTACGTGCAACAACAGCAATTTAAGACAATTGGGAAAGTAATTCATGAACCAAGTGCTCTGTGGGAGTTGGTGCCATATTTTATCCCAATGCATCAGTGAGTTATAACTTCAGATACTTTTAAAATAGCTTTGGGGCTGCTTTTTTTTCCCTTTTTTTTTTTCCAGTGGATAGTTTGGTGTTTTTTTTTTTTGGGGGGGGGGGGGGGGGTTGTTTTGGGTTATTTCCATCTCCTACTTTGAGAGATTTGTATGTTAAAAGTTTTCCAAAAAGTTTGATTATTTACATAACTAAGAGCTGAATATGTATTCTAAAGTTCATTTAGTCCAGGCCTCTGACCAGGAAAAGGGAAATCCTAAGCAATTTAAAACTGGCAGTTGTGTATCTAAGCTATTGTTAAGGATCTCCAGAAATAGAGACTCACCCACCACTTCTGCCAGTCTGTTCTCACATTTATACTCGAATTACAAGCAAATGCTGTTTTCTCCTTCCTTAGGCCTAAATCAACACACTCTTGTTCTAATCCATTTCCATTGTTTAGTCCTCTGTGGACCAGACTCCCACTGCCAGCTTAGTCCAAGTTCTTTTTTCTGTTTGTCAGCTCATATTTTTCTGGCCTACTTTTCCTGCTTACAAATGCAATGCTATCAAGACTTCCCTTTACACAATTCTAGACTGCCTGATGTACAGACACTAGCAACAGACATTTTTTTTTTAACTGCCAAGTAACAACCACCTACTAAGGACTTTAAAAGCCTCTGCCCATACCATTTCCAAGATAATGGGAAATTAGCAAGTCAGACAGAAGCAAGAGGAAAGGTTAGGGAGTCACTGAAAGTATAGCAATACAGCTGCTGTGATGAATGGAAGAGGACTGTCACAGGTTTGGGGAACTAACCCTGGGGAGCACATTAGTGAGTCGAGGTGATAGCAAGTAAAATAAATAAAGCAAGTAGCTATTAGAACAAGGAGGCTGAATGTCAGATCAGTTTCACAGGAGAGGGATCTAAAACACTTTTAGCTCAGTGAAGACAGCACTCTTTCTCTTAAGCAGATAAAGATAATTCAAGGGGATATTGACTACATGGATTTTATTTCCACTGAGGACCTAACAAGAAGAAATTAATTTATGTCAGCAGAGAAAGATTTTCATTAAATTTAAAAAAGAAATTCTGCCCAGGAAAAGTTATTAAACACTTAGATGGAATACTGAGAGGGAGAGAAAATGAAATTGCATTAGTTTATACAGGCATCATTTAAACACAAGGAAGATTCTCATTTGTGTGGAGGATATACATTCAGTTATTATTTAAAAAAAGAAGGAATTACAAGTTCAGGGCATGGCCTCAGGAGGTCACATGGCCTTGATATGAATGCCAACTCTGCAATTTCTTAGAGTGTGAACAGAGTAATTTTGTTTAATGTTTATTTTTTTAGTGAGAGAGAGAGAGCAGGAGAGGGGCAGAGAAGGAGAGAGAAGAGAGGGAGAGAGAATCCCAAGCATGCTTCTCACTGTCAGCACAGAGCCAGATGTGGGGCCCAATCTCACAAACCGTAAGATCACAACCTGAACCCATATCAAGACTAAGAGGCTCAAAAGACTGAGCCACCCAGGTGTCCCTAAACTGAATAATTTTAAAATTCTCTCTGTGCCTCAGTTTTCTCAGTTGTGAATTGGGGCAAATAGCACCTACTTTATAGGGTTGTGGGAGGATTAAATGAATTAGTATGTGTAAAGAGCTCAAAACAGTGTCTGGCACAGGGTAGGAGTAATGCAAGATTTTGCTATTGCTGTTGCTACTATTGCTAGTCAGTAGGACAAAGTCCAATGACATACTGCCAGAACCCAGAGCTAAAGAATGATTATATTTTATGCGACTAATTGTTAGACAATAATGAATTTGTCCTTGTCTTTTTCTTCCTCCTAGCTCTCCAGCTCAATCTCAGGGATAGAAGTCAAAAAATTCATGTTCTAGTCCCCTCCTTCACTAACTGGATGTGATTTTTCTTATTAATTCATCAGTTCTCAGGTTTCTGATTGTTTCAAATCCTGTTCGTTCTCTGTCTCTCTCTCCCAGCCTTCTCCAACACTTGCTTTCCCCCCACTCATCTTCTTTTCTCCTATCTCTGTTCCTCTTTCAGTCTCAGGTCTCATTTTCTCAATTATTACACATCCCAAGCTCAGCAGCTTCCCTGAGGCCTCATCATCCTTCCATCCTCTATCCCTTGTGGGCAGATGACACTCCAGGATTATATATTTGGCCCCAATCCAAATCTTTATTGCCTCTATTTAGGATAAAACACAGCATTTTCTGTGTCATACAAACAAGGACTTTGTCCAGGATGGATAACATCTTAGGTCTATGGGAAGGAGAGGTGCCCATCATTCTTTATTTCTAATGACTTCTGGGAGAGTGTACAGTTCTCAGCTAACAGCCATAGAGGAGTGCCATTCCCAGATGAAGAATTACCCTAATTCTGAAGCTCTACCTCTGCCTGTGCTTTATGAAGGAAATCAATGTAGAGAGAAGAGTAAACAATGGATGAAATTCAAGTGAAAAGAAAAACAAAAACTAGTAACAATGAAAAACAACTTCAAATGCTTTTTGTAGCCAAAAAATATATAAGTTGTGATCGAAATAGAAAAGCCATATTATTTTAACTCTACCATTCATATCTAAGCAAAAGTTTAAGGGGCCACAGGAAGGAAAATTAATGATGTATGAATCCCAAAATTTTCATGTAATGATAGAAAGTGACCAAGAGGGCATGTTCTGAAATTTGTACATGACTCATTTAAATATTAAGAAAAATTCTTATAGATTCTCCAACTACTCTGGTAAAAGAGATTTGAGAGATATTTTTGATTTTAAAAGTGGCTGTTTCAAAATATCCCTGTGGTGGTCTTGGCTTATTCTGAACTCATTAGGAGCTCATTAAATAAGTTTAACCCTCTATTTTTCTTACGGATTGAAGTTTTAAAGAAGTCATTATTAATATTAGTTTATTGTTTTCCATGTGTTTGAACATATTGTGGCTCATTCCTATAAATAAATATTATTATTTAATAATAATAGCTAAAGTTCCATCAAAGCAAATTAATCTTGGTAACTGTCAGAGAAATCTGAGAGCAAGATTTACTACAGTTAGATTTTCATACAACCCCCAGGCATAGTTGAGATGCTGTCAATCAATAATATGAAAATGCTATTTTGCACAAACTTCAAAATCTCTAATCCCATACCTGATCACAGAAAGTCATTTGTCTTACTATAAGCATAGAATTTTCAAGTTCCTAAGGTCTTGTGTAGAAAAAAATATATATTACATAGACTACTTTAAATCATAAAGACATTTTATTTTTATGACATGTTTAACAAATATATATTTGTAAAAATTTATTTTAACATGATTTATATGTGTATATGTGTGTGTGTGTGTGTGTATATATATATATACATATATATGCATACGTATATACATATATACATACATACATACATATATATATATGTATGTATGTATATCTTTCTTTTTTTTAACGTTTATTTATTGAGAGGCAGAGAGAACAGAGCATGAACAGGGGAGGGGCAGAGAGAGAGGGAGACACAGAATCCAAAGCAGGCTCCAGGCTATGAGCTGTCAGCACAGAGCCTGATGTGGGGCTCAAACTCACAAACTGTGAGATCATGACCTGAGCCGAAGTTGGATGCTTAACCCCAACTCAGTCACCCAGGCACCCCTTAACAGGATTTCTAAGACTTAAAAATATCCTCTTCTGCTTACATTATATAATGTTCTTATTTATGTCATATTTTTGTATCTTTCTGTGTTTATCTACATACACACATACACATTTATTTCTCAAAAATACATGTTTCATTATTTAAAAAATTTTTATTTAAAAATCAATACTTTATGTCACAGGAAGTTGATGCAATTTTTAAAATACGGGTTCATAAATGTATCCTGTTAAACATTTACTTGTGCATTTGGGTCATGAAATATAATATACCCCTTTCTATGTTTAAGTTTTCAATTGTATAAATTAAACATTTAGTACCTTAAGTATCATATGTAATAATTTTTAATAAATAATCCCATTATTTGCTGAAATAAATCAACGTTGCATTCAGATAAATGGTTTAAGCTGAGAAGTAGTATCTTCCATACGGCAGCTATAGTTATTTGCTACCATGCCAGCTATTTCCCTAAGGAGAGTCCAGGCACGCTTAATTATAGGGAGACATCATTACTTAGAAGAAAAACATGAGTCTTTAATTTCCTTGCCTCTGTTGGACTGGGGAAGTTCATTCTGCTGAATCTAGCAACGTCTGACTAACACGTAAGCTTAGCTGGTTCCACATAAAAGGCCCGGTATTGTTAGGTCACCACCAATAGCAGCTTCTACACTGTGATCAATGTTGTTTCTGTTGTGGAATGTCATCCACACAGAATTCATTATGTCTATAATTAAATATAGAAAGCCCCTCCTCATGTTAGGGCACTTGTGAAACAACTGTTCCTCTTGGCAGTTCTTCCTTTAACTTTTGGACCACCAGATCCCTCCTGGGAACCAATCTAAGAAAGTGCTATTGAAGTAGCACTCGGTTCTACAATGTGGCGTCAGTGTATTTCTAATTACAGTCCAGACAGTTCTGAGCGCAAGTTACTAGACAAGAGTCCAGGTCAGCACTTTGGCTTGCCAGGTCAGACTTGTTCTCCTCCTACTTCCTTCCAATAATAGTTTCTCATATATACCAGAAATAGCATAGGGAATACATCTTTCTAACTCTAAGAACTGTTCCTGAACTCAATTTTAGGCGATGTGTTGGGAAGTCAAACTTACTTATCCAAAAAGAGATACTACACTCTCATTATGTAATTTCAATTAAGTGCCCAGTGTATCATCAACTATAGCTTCAGTAGAACCATGTTCTAACTCAACAACTCTAAGTGGCTACCTTTGTGATGGGGACAGATCTTTCTATTTATGCTAAATCACCATGAATTTTTATAATTTCAATAATGTTATCTCCCAGATTCTGAGATGGATATAAATTTTGTGTTGCCTGTTTTGTGAAACCTAAGTATTTTCATTCAAAATATTAAGAATTAAATGCACTTCATGGAGTGTCGGGGTGGCTCAGTTGGTTAGGTGTCCGACTTCAGCTCAGGTCATGATCTGACTCCCGGCTTGTGAGTTCAAGCTCTGCGTCAGGTTCTGTGCTGACAGCTCAGAGACTGGAGCCTGCTTCAGATTCTGTGTCTCCCTCTCTGTCTGCCCCTCCCACACTCATACTCTGTCTCTATCCATCTCTCAAAAATGAATAAACTTTAAAAAAATTTAAAAAAAATAGTTAAATGTACTTCTTCAGATTAATTTAGTTCTTTAGGTTCAATATACAGAGGCTTTATTTGTAGCTACATTAAAGTAGAATCAACCCATTAAGCATAATATTAATAGAAGGTCAACAAAAGCTGAAAATAAGCAAGTGTTATAGAAACAGAGTGTGATGAATTCTGACAAGCTATTTTGTTTCTTTATTATCATGATATTAGGAAATGGCACTAAATTTAAGGGTCTGCCATGATCTCCAATTCTGAAAGCTTTATTACAAGTCAGGCATTCATATCAGCAGCAAGCTGACAACTCATAAACAAATTCCCAGTGGCCATTAGCTGTCTGTTAAGTGAAACACACAGGTTATGTCATATAATGGAGAGAGTTGCCTGCTGGGGTAGTGGACACACCCGGATTCAAATTTCAGCTCTGTCATTAAGCTATGGGATTTTGGCAAGGTAGCTTCGCCAATCCACAATTTTCTCCTCTATAAAATGGGAATTTTATAAAACCTATCAAGTAGGATGTTGTAGTAATAAATAAGGTTAAGATGGACAAAGCACACTGTACGAAGCTTTTCACTCAGTAAACATGAAATAGTAGTTACAATAATTTCAAATTGTATTCAAACCCAAGAGGTGCTTATGGCACCAAGAAAGGAGGGACATCTAGTACACCTTTTGAAAAAATTTGATGCCTAATATTTTGGGGGAAGAAATCATGTATATTTGTAGATTTAGATTAATTATATGAGTTATGATTAGACTGGAAATGTTTTTTCCAACATCCAAACACTCATTCAAATATTTATTGAACCCTTACAACATACTCATCATCCAATTACTTAAAATTCCAGTAGTTGAGCTGTCCTAAATGGAAAACTGAGATTGCTTGAATATGTTGGTAGGACTTTTGCTTAACTTTTGCTTAACTTTTGCAAATATAAAATAGGAATGGTTTATTGTTTTACGTATGTGTTTCTATTATAAAGGTACAAGAAATTGGAAACAAGTTAAAGGGTGTACCGAGGTTTAAAACAGAATACTCACATTACCCTTAAATGTATTGAGATGTATATACACTTGCTTTCCAGAATTTTCTTTGGATTTATGTTACAAATATTTGAACCTTTTGCCTACCATTCTAAAATATGGATTTCCATTGAGAAAACCTTCCTAAGTACATTCTTACATGTATTTAGGGTATGAATATGTACACATTGTGTGTATTCATTTAGCATCATTCTTTTCATAAGTTAAAGAAAGTTTTTAAATTGAGATAGAACATACATAAAGTTTCTTACGTGTAGATACCTCATATATGTAAAGCTTAAGTGTATAGTTCAGTGAATCTTTACAAATATATATATCCATGTAAACACCAAGCAGATCATGTGAAAGGCTCCACTGTGCCATCTTTTAGCCCATATTGCCGAAAGGTAACACAAATTCTGAACTCTATCACCAGAGTTTAATTGTGTCTGTTTTGAATTTCATATAAATAGAATCATAATATACACCCACTTAGTTGCTGCCTTAAATTGTTTATTTCATTTGTTTAGATTTTTACACAGAAGGAACAAAGGAACCATTGTCTTCTTTACTCAGCTTGTCTGTACTAACATGTCAGTGTGTAATAAGAAAACCACCACATCTTATACACACTATTGAGTATGAATGATCTAAACTTCATTTAAAATGACCCCAACATAGATTTACAGAAACATGTTTAACATTTCACTACTAACATTCACAAAATTTTAGGGCCATCTATGCTGCTGCCGTTAGAGATTTCTTTCAAATGTTCACATTTTTCCAGGAGTTTATATCTATTAACTACTCACACCCTGAAATAGGTTAGCAGAAGCTCAAATGTATTAGTTGTCTGATTTTGTGTTTCTCAATTTACAATCTTGAAAATTGAAACAAAGAACATCAGTGACCTTACCCTATCTGTAGCAGTGATTTAGAGGCAATGCCACATCTAGAATTTAGTTAGAATTTAGTTTTTCAGATGACATGCCACATTCTGTTTACACACACTGTGTATATAACATGGCAGGAAAAGATTATGAGAGAGCACCACACCCATTCCCATATCCAAGTAGAAACACATAGAATCCATGCACAAGAGAAAAAAAAAGCCATGCAATTTTTGAAGAGCTCTGATACAACTAACCAAAAGACTTTTTGTATCTAAAACCTAACTGGAACATTTAAGACTTATTATTTAGCAAAGACCGAGAAATTTACCAATTCCTAAGTTTTGATTAATAGAAAAGGGACTGTGCCATAAAATTATACATAAGTACACAAGGGAAAAAAGTATATAGGTTTTGCATAATATTATTTTGCATAACAAACTCAAAACTTTTAGAATAAAAAAATGATTTATTCTGAATTATGTCATAATCACTTATACACTTCTTGAAAGTACAGTTTGCATAGAAACTTCTAACAGTAGCTTTATTATCTCCAGAATAAAATAAAATCCAAATATCTCTGGGACTTAATTTTCTATGATCATTTATAGGAGTTAACCCTGCAAGCAATGTGGCCACTAAATGTTTACTGAGAAAGGAAGATAAAACGTGGTCAATGACTTTTCAGGAACCACGGTAGCTTCAGGTAGTCTCACAATATAGCTAACAATAGCATAAATATTATATAGTGTTAGTCCTTCCTGTAGTAAATCAGGAGTTGTTTTGTTTTGTTTTTTATAAATTTATTATCACATTTCATTTAATGGTATCCAAAGCTGGAACATGATTTCACTGGCATATATGTAAATGTATGATAAAATATGTTTACAATAACTACAAGAATATCTTACTTGAGCTTTTAAGCTCAAATATAGTATCTAGCTTCTTTGCAGATACATATAAATAATTTTGACTTATAGGAGAGCCTCAAAGACAAATTATAAAAGGATAAGTCCATTAAATACCTATATCTATATACTGGAGTAAATATAGTAAACATCACTATTTAAGTATAGGATTGAGATGAATAAATGTATTAGTTTATATGGAGGGTGCAAGTTTTTACAAATGCATTTGTGTTAAAGGCTTGCTTAATTATAATAAAAATTCTCAATTAGAATTAAAAAATTAAGTACCTACGTAATATTTTTCTTTATTGCAGCAGTTGAAATATTGAAAGCCTAGAATTAATCAACCGATATATACCATCACAAGAAAAGCATATTGAACAAGGTTCTTGGAGGGTACAACAAAGTATGACATTGCCAATGCGCTCCAAGTCTATAGACTTGGTGGGTCTATCTGAGGATATTATCTTCATGATAATCCACAGAAAGTGTTCAAATACTTCTTGCAGATAGAAACAAGAATTCTTAACAATGAATGGCCTTAGATTTCTATGCTTAACAAAACTCACAAAGATTCTAAGTTCCTTAAAGAAAGAACCTTGTTTTTCCCCATGTCCCCCTAGTTCAGTCTCCAGCTTAGAGTGGGTGCTTAAAGAAATTTTGTGGACTGACAAACAGAAAGTAATGTTTTCTCTTTTTTCCCTGGCCCCCTATCAATGTGTTCTCTACACTGTAGCCAGAGTGACATTTTGAAATATAAATTTGATAATGGCACCCTCCTGCCCACCTTCCACACTAACCCCTTCCATTGTTTTTCCATCATTTTTACCATAAAGATTCAAATCCTTGCTTGATATGATCTAGAAGGCCCTGAAAGACCTGGCTCCACTCCTCTCTATAAAAGCTCCATCCTCAAGGGCATTCTCTAAGTTGTTTGAATATGCCACAACACTTCCTATAGCAGGCTTTTGTACCTAGTATTATTACTCTGGCTAATCCCTTCTCATCTCTCAGATTTTAAACATCAATCCTCAAGGAAACCTTCTTTGATAGGTGAGTTCACACTATTTTAAGTTCTCAGAATATCATGTACCTGTCCTCCAAAATACATACTGCCATTTTAAGTCTCCATTTACTTTTTTTTTTTTTTAATAACTGTGTCTCCTCATTGGAATGCTAAATCTAGGAACGTAGGAGCTATTTCTGAGAGTTTATTCACCATATTATTCCCAGAGCCTACTACTCAGGCACATAGAAAGCTTTCAATCAGTATTTGTTGAATAAAGAAATGAATGTAGAAATGACTGAGTGAATATGGCTGTCTCTCTGGTAACATTAGTAAAGTCTTAGAAAGAAGGGACTTTATTAAATGACATCTATCACACTGCCATGTTTAGTAATTTATAGTAAATAGCCATCATAAGGTGTATGTGTTCATGACCATTTAAATAGGGAAAGTAAATAAAAGGGACACTCACAGTCTAGTATGAATTTTTTAATAAAAATGACCCTAAAATACATGAAACCTGAAAGTCATAAAAAAAGGATAACTTCACTTCTCATTGATCAGCCTTTTATTCTCATTTTTAAGCTGGATAGCCATGGAATTCACTAATTCTTTTAAGCTGCTAAGAAACTATTAGTCCTTTTAAGCAGAAACTTATTAAATAATAATGGTCCTGGGGCACTTAGATGAGTACGGTTCACCGAAAAAGCTATGTACCCCATAAGCATCCATCATTCAAGAAAGATGACATTCTTGGATAGTTGAGTTCTGAGGCTGACTTTCAGGGTCAAAGAACATAAGTGATGCATAAGTTAGTTCTGTTCTATCAGCCATTTATATATATATATATATATATATATATATATATTTTCCTCCTGAATAATGCCTGAACCTAAAAAAAAATCAATCATAATAAAATGGAAATCTTATTGAGCAGAGAAGAGAATACAAGGCTCTAGAATACAAGTGCCTGTACTCCTAAGCAGGCTCTGCCACTAACCTGGTCATGACACATAACCTTTCTTGTGTTCTCCTTCCATTGCTACATAAATAAATATATAAAACTTGCTAGGCCTGAATAAAGTAGAGTAAGGATGAAACAGAGCTCATTAAATAAAAATATTCTAGAAAACCATAGATACAGAAGTTGTGGCAACACATTCTGGGCCAGAAAAAAAAGGAGAGAAAGAATATTATCATTGTCTTTTTAGTAGTTCTTACTGTATTTTTAATATGAAGTCAACCAAATGATACTAAATATTAAGTTAATAGAGAAATTTAGTCAGAACTAGATGTAATTTGAATCTTATTTAATGTTGGCTGTTAATTTTTTTCCTAAATTTTCTATAATGAATGTGGATTTGCTTCTAAATTAGTTTTTAAAAAGAATGTGGCAATCAGTGTAAATACTGGCTAGAGGCAGGGTTTTGCTTATACTTCATCTGAATAGAAACCATCTATCCCTAGCCATCAATACATGATTGGTGTTCAGAGAGGCATCCATTCTCAATTAATTATTTAATAGTCACTTGACACACATGAAATAGAGAAAATACACAAAATGGAGCCAATCCTCCTGGGCTGATCAACTCTGCCTTTATCACTCCATCTCTCATTTCTGTGATAATCAGAAGAATCCAGCCTTTTGTTTTCCTTTCATGATTAGAGGTGATCTTTGCACTCTGTTTCCAGATCAAATTTTCAAAACAAATCAATGCTCCAGAACCATCCTGACGGATTTTTCTTTTCTGAATTGAACTACCTTATGCATCAGGTACTAGACTGTTCAATTATGTATCTTGGTAATTCTAAATTCTTCCTGTTATGGAAAGTTATCCATTGGCAAAATAAAATGCATTTCAGAAACATCTAATTCTGCTTCTCTTCAACATATTACTTTTGCCATGCTTTCTCCACTCTTAAGTGTTCCTGATTATGCATGATCCCTGGTTCCCTACATTTAAAATGCACAAAAAAATAAAAAATTTAATTTAAAACACCCTCCCACACAGAACAAGCTGTCATTGTGTCATATTTGTTTCCTAATTTAAGGAAGGAAGTTATATCTCAAGTGTCCTTCATTAAACTGCCTGCTCTGTATTTTAAAGTGACATTAGGATACTTAGAGCAATATTCCCATAAAATAGTGTTCATTTTTCAAAATTTATTTCTATTAATCAGTGCAGATGTATGGAACTTCAAATCATCATAAAGCAAAACATCATATGTAGCCATTTCATTCAAGATTTACAATTAAATGAGATTTGGGAGAGGAAAAACATGTACTGTTTTATTTTTGTAATAAATAAAATTAGGCTTTATTTGGTAAAACCTAACTATAAAGCCTGGTGTTAAATCCATGGAAATTTACTGGCCAAGCTGAAGTGCAGTATAGGCCATAGAATACATAGTCTTCTACAATTACTTAGCCAAAATATAATGGGGGCGGGGGGGAACCTTCATGAAGGCAGAGAATAATAAAATAACCCTTTACATGTTTTTCCCCTTAAACCCATGAAGGCTACAGAACTCTTCTTTCTCTAATGACCAGCTTTTTTCTTTCTAAGTACTCCCTTTAAACTATCATAAATTTTACCAAGTCTTCATTTCTCTTAAAGTCAAATGAGAGAGAACTGCCAAGTCTAATAAGATTTACAAGGGCTACATCCTCTTATTGGTATCAGCAAAAAAACCCCAAAAAACAAAAACAAAACAAAAAACAAAAAACAGGGGACATTATACAGTAAAACACAGCCACACATAAAGCTTTTGTCCTTACAGCTAAATCAGATTTAGTAATCTTTTTAAAAACAACTTCAGTCATACATGTCATTTATCCATGTGTTGACTGTCTTGATTTGACCCATTAGCTATCTACTTTAAACCCTGACATGTCTCCTGCTCAGCCACAAATAAATCCATGTTTTATCTTTTGCATATCAGTCACTTTCTGTTCATAGGTTTTTCGGTATTTATAAAATATTTTTCCTTGGTCATTGTCATGTAGCAACATTGGACACACATTAATGACTGAATTTTATTTATGAAAGGGAGAAAATAAAACTCAAGTATGGTTTTTGTGTGTGAGTGTGTGTGTGTGTGTGTGTGTGTGTGTGTGTTTAACTCTGCACTGTTTCAATCCTTAAAAACAACAGAAATTACAGCCTGGCCTCAGATAAATATCATTAGCTAAATATACTCAGGAAATCTCTTGCAATCCTTCATATGCATTCCCTATTTTATTAGCCTACAGAAGCCTCCCAGTCCAACAACATCTAAATTTCTGTGCTATTTATCTTCCCAAGGCATCTGCTAATTGAGAAATACGTTATTTAATCTCTAACATTTCTAAATATTAGCTGACCTGTCTCCCACTTCAAGAAACCAGAGAAATCACATAATTTTTCCTAAACTGACAAATGTTGGACGTGGACATAACCGCAGAAATTCACATTAATTCCAAGAACCCTCCTCCTTCTAATCAAAACAATTTTCACATGTGCCCCCTCCCACTGCCCCATTTTTCCACAACCAGGAGCAGGACTTTACATTTTCCTTATAAAAGGCAAAGCAGTCCCTACGAATCCTGTTCCCCCTGTCCTTTACCATGAATAACAAACGTGGAGATTTCAACCATACTGAACCACCCCTGCACTTCATTCTTCACCAAACGTGTGCCCAATCTTGTAGATGCTTGTCTGCATCTTATGGGGAACATCTGCGTATTACAGACTTAGAGGTGGTAGAGGAAAGCACAGCGGTCATTCAGGTGGGCCATGGCCCTCTGAAGATGGGGAGCAGCCTAACAACCCGAGGAGTCTGAAGAGGAGAGGTCCTTGTACTTGCCACTTGGAAGGAAGTGGGGCTGGCACAAAGGGTTCCCAGGAGGAATCTGAACCTGGAAATGGGTCTGCTTAAAAACCATTAAGAGGATGCCAAAGGAGGAGCTGTGGGAGGTGATAAGGCCGAGAGGCCACAAACAGGTCTTCACCTTGCAAACTAGCTGCAACACACTGTCCAGAGAAGGAAGACCCCATGCACCAGCCGGCCCCGCCTGCCTCGCCCTGCCTCCCCGCGCCCTGCCCAGGCCGAGGCCCCCGGTGGGTCAGGCGTCGGGCCTTACCTTGGCTGCAGTCCTTGCCGCGGAAGCCGGTTCTCGAACAGTCGCACACCGCCTGGTCGTCAACCACCGAGCACACGCCTCCGTTGAGGCACACCCCGCCCTCGCCCTCCTCGCCAGCCTCGCAAGGGCTCCCCCCGCCACTGTTGGGCGGCTCGTCGTCCAGCTTCACCTCGCCGCTGTCCACTGGCAGGGCCTGGGAGGAGTTGACCCTCACGTCACGGATCCACCCTTTAAAGGGCTCTCGCTCCCGCACCGAGGCCAGCGTCAACTTGAGCGCCGCAGCGCGCAGTTCCGGGGGCAGCCCCCCGACAAAGAGGCCGCTGAACACGGTCATGTCCCTGCGCTTCGACTTGACTTCCACCCACTTGGCCTCCACCTGGTCGATGAAGAGCGTGGTGTTGCGGAACTGGCGGCGGATACGCACGTTGTGCCAGGCGCCGTCGTTGACCGGCGTGTCGGCCAGGAGCGTGGCGGGCTCTGCGCAGAAGATGGAGAAGCTGAGCTGCAGGCGGCCGCCGCGCGTCAGGATGAGCTCCAGGAAGTCGCAGAAGCCCTCGTCGTCGAAGTAGAGCACGAGACCGCGGGCGCTGCGAGTCTTGAGCTGGAAGCTCATCTCGCTCTCGCAGCAGGCGTTCCACTTGGGAAAGCGTGTCCACTGGCCCTCAGCGCCCGGGAACTCGAGCCCGCTGCCCAGCTCCGCCCAGCAGCCCAGGAGCAGCAGCGAGAGGCACAGGAGAAAGCAGCCCCCGCGCTGGAGAAGCGCCGTCCCCATGCTCGGGGCTGGGGTGCGGCGGGGGGGTGCCGGGGCCGACAGGGTCAAAATGGTCCTGGACACCGTGACGTAGAAATAAGGGTCTGGAAACAAGTAGGGTAAGGGGATGGGCAGGAGTGGGAGGGATGCGCCCTCCTTTATCTACCTCTTTTTTTTTTCTTCTTCTTCCAGCAACCCCTCCCTCTCTCCCTGTAGTCCCCTCCCAACTGGAAAACGTAGACCTCAGTGGTACAGGGCAGCAGCAGATCTTCCAGTCCAAAGGGAGGATACACTTTGGAAGCAACGTTCTGGAAACGGCGTTAACAGAAGGTCAAGGGAAGTCACTTATCCATTTGAGTCCGATGACCTAGTTCAAGGGCATCGGTGGTGTCAACAGATGCTTCACTCCTCGAATACTATCATCTGCGAGGTACCATCAGTGGTACCGGGCAAAAGGGAAACAGAGTCCGTTAAGAAGCAAATACTTGTCAGAGAAGTACAAGAAGTCAGCAATAAGCCAGGATCCTTGGATACTTGTGAGTACCTCGAGTGTCCTCCAGATGTGATGTCCCAAACCAGAAGGGAGAAAAGGGTTCCTTGCCTCTTTACGGCACCACTTAACCCCTGAGTGGCTTCAAAGGCCTGTTTCTTCTGTCATATCATGGACCACCAGCACCCCTGTAGCCAATGCAGAATTCCTTGTGCATGGCCTCACAGGCTGGATTTTGCTTCTCTTTTTCCCTCCCCAACGGTAGGGTTCAAACCCTGAAGCTGTGAAATAGCCAGAAGCTGTTAGATGTCACAACAGCTCCTCTTCTTTTCTCTCTGCCTCTGCGAGGCCAAATTAAGATGCCAGCATATCAATTGGTTGTGTGTTGGTGATGCATTTTGGTTTTGTCTTTTTATAAGGACCCAGAAAATCTGCAGAGAATTAAAATAAAAATTAAGTTCTAAAGTCATTTATAGTATCATATAAATCATCATTCAGTTCAGAAACCAGGTATATAACTAGAGCCATTAGGAAGCCAGAGTTAACCTTATTGGAAGGGGCGTATTTGTCCTGATCTACAAGGAAGACCTGATGTCTCCCAATAGTTAATATTGCACTTTTACAATCAGCCATTATGCCCTTATAGTTTTTTATAACTGTTAATAGGTAACCCTCTTAGGATTTTATACAGATTTGTTTATGGTTATCTTTTACTTTTTCTGAGAAAGTTTATTTTTTTTAAATATGACAAGGGGAGCAAAAGAGGCCCCTTTAAGGGCTTCTGCTTATAACATGCACTGATAACATGGACAATAAAAATACATCCTATTCAAATCTCAGTTAATACAGATTTTACAACAGGCAAAACAGATCAAACTGCGACTGGCTTGAATTTGTATAACATTCCTACCATTTTAGGTTTTTCAAAGAAAGAACATTGATGGTTTCTTGGGGGTGTCTTTTCAATTTCAGACAAGTATTTTCCTTTTATTAAAAGAATAATCTGTTCTAAGAGAAAACATGTAACTGGAGTCATATCTATTTTGGGCAGCATTTATGTCTCACTTGCCATGACATTAACTCCTCTAAAGATGGGTAAAGTATTTAATATTTTGCCAAACAGTGTAGTGATCCTTACTCCCCTTCGAGTCCTTATCTGGCTGTCAGCTCTTAGAATTTGTGTGGTCAGAACAGCAGTTGGCATGTGTGACACCTTAGCTGCTGTGGCTCCAGGATGCTAGAATATGAAATCATGTCTTTGAATCACTCACTATAAAATCACCTCTTTATCCAACCCTAATCTGACAGTTTCCTGAAATGGTGCAGAAATCGTAAGTAGTGAGTTGCTTTTAAGCCTTGTTTGTTTGTTTGTTTGTTTTTTGCCAAAAGAACATTACTCTTACATTTTGACAGAAAGAAAGAAAGAAAGAAAGAAAGAAAGAAAGAAAGAAAGGAAAAGAAAAGAGAAAGAAAAAAACCACAAATGGTTCATCTGGTCATGTCAAGCAAACGCAAGCATTTCCCTCAACATTTCCCACTATACCACCCCACCCCCTGCACACACACGCACAGGCACACACGCACACACATTTATTGCCTGGACACAGAAGCTCACTATGCAATTAACACTTTTTTCCCCTACAAGCTGAAACTAGCAGTAATTTATGGCACCGCATTGTGCTGCTGCTCCTCCATGGAGGGAGCTAAGAGCATTTCTCTTCAGTACAGAGCAATCCCTACAGGTGTCAGCTGAGAGCCACCAAGCTAGGGGATCCCACTTCAAGTTCCTCCCCAGATGAAATTGATGAGTGGTTCTCTCTTTTTCAACACACACACACACACACACACACACACACACACACGGACAACAGAGCACATATAGACACATACACATTGGCCAGTAGAAATAAAAAAGAAATAACCATCTCAGTTGCTTATTTATTATGGCTGATACATTCCACACCATCAGCAATCACCAGCCATATCTTGCCTACTCCTGTGCCAACCCCAAAGAAAGGTGCTCTTAAAAATCATCCTAAGATAGCATATTATTCAATATACTCTCATTTTTAAGTGGACTCGGACATCTGCCAATTTTTCAGTCATTTTGCAAAATAAATCTGAAATTTCAAGATCAAGAGTAGTGCTTTGAAACCATCCTGAAGCTTATGTGTTAGAAAATCTTTGTGTGTGTGTGTGTGTGTGTGTGTGTGTGTGTGTGTGTGAGGGGGGGGGGGGGGAGAGAGAGAAAGAGAGGGGTGATGGGCGCTGATTATTTTATTAATTAATATTACATAGATCACAAAACCTTTCTTCACTCCTCTCTCCTTCCCTCCTCCACTAATGCATACCTTGACAATTTTTTAAGGAATGGAGGAGAGGGGGGAAACACATACATATTCTTACCACAGGGAGGTCAACTGACTCTCCCAGTTCTTAGAGGAAGCTCATTGTGTGTGAAGAGTATCTGTATTTATATGGAGAAAGAGGATTCTCTCTAGGTGCCGGAAAAACCTGGTGAGTTCACAAATTAGAGGATGAAATAAAAGGATCTGAAAAACAACCTTACTGCAGCCAAAGGAAGAAGCGCTCTAATTCAAAAGCAGACTAACAGCCTCATTAATCTTTTCTTTCATTTCTAGAATCAAATTCATTCCCAAGCCACTGGAAGGATCGATACAGTATGCTCGTCCGCTGCAGCTGCATTTATTTTAATATGTTTATAACACACACACACACACACACACACACACATATACACATACACACACACACATGCACACATATCTTTCCATGCATCCTTCAATATATACCATCACCAAGAACCTGAAATCTTTGGGATAATTTTTAGAAGTGCCTTTCCCCCCCACCCCCTCGCTTTTGCAAAGTCTCTTAATACCAATGCACACCCAAATTCTCCCTGGCTTTCCCGCCCAGTCTCCAAGCTCCATCTCTAATACCAGTGCAGTTTCTTGGAGCCTGGAGTCAACTGCACAAATTAAGGATAGGCACAGCATGGGGCTGATGGGGAAGGGAAATAAAGATGTACATACAGATATATTTTATTGCTTTGGTTTCTAACTTGTCTGTTTTCTTTCTTTTGCTAATAAATCACTGCATTCAGCCTTTAAGTTACTATCCTAGTTCCACCATCTCATC
Source organism: Panthera uncia (assembly GCF_023721935.1). Taxonomy (NCBI): domain Eukaryota; kingdom Metazoa; phylum Chordata; class Mammalia; order Carnivora; family Felidae; genus Panthera; species Panthera uncia. Next base: position 68,327,473 of record NW_026057578.1, read on the forward strand.
TTCTTGCCATCTATTTAAAAAGCTTCATGCAAAACAACGAAGATCTATACTCCTCCACCCTCCCACCACCCATCCTTCCTTGTGCATTTGTGGCAGCTCCTGGCTCAGTTACAAGGGGGAAATATATCCTTCTCCAGCTTGCCTCGCCCCATCCCCTCCCCCAACCCAAATTGAGCTTCTTTACCTGCCCGGTTATTCCCCTTAGCTCGACCCAGAGCCTGAAGCATGCATCGGTCAAAGCGAATTTCCTGAGGTCTGTGGATAAGGCGACTGCCGCTGCCTTTTCAGAGGCGTCAGGCTTGAGCGTCTATCTCCAGGAGTGCGGGAGGGGAGAACAGGCAACGGAGGGGAGCAGGAGGAGGAGGAAGAGAGGGAAAGAGCTGGGAAGGAGGAGGCGGTGGTGGAGCCTGAGAAGGCTGGGTTACGTGACGCCGGGTGCTGTCCTTCTGAAAGAGAAGGGCGGAGCTGAGCTCTCCGCAGTACCATGGAGAGCGGCGGGCCGTCCTCAGGCAGAGATCCTGGTGGGCTGGGCCCGCGGGCACAGCCCTTCCAGGTCGGGACGCTGCGGTGCGAGGTGTTTATACCTCCGCTTCGTCCCTTTGCAGGGGAAGCCCGATCCTGGAGGCGGGGACCTGACGCAAGAGCTTCTAACTTGTCACCACCCACCCTACCCCAGAGAGAGAGAGAAAGAGAGAGAGAGAGAGAGAGAGAGAGAGAGAGAGAGAACCAGAGAACCACGTAGCCTACTGAGCATGCCCAGGCCCCTGCTAGACCCACGGAAACCTGTGTGGAGATTCCACTTCTCCGGGGTTTAGTCGTGATTGGGCGAGGGTACCTGAAAGGGTGCCACGGAAGAGCTGGGCAGCTAAAAGAAAGGGGGCAAGAAGTCAGTGATTAAGATGAGCTCCGGGTTTACTTGCGCACTTTGGTCGCCTGTTTGGAACCCTGAAAAGCTGCAGCTCTTCGAGGAATGCAGGGACAGGCAAGACCCACACAGTCTCAGGCATTCCCCTAGATCCAACGTCCCTGCCCCACCCCTAACTGTGGCCCTAACCTGAGCGATCTTCAAACCTTCACGATCTGCCTACCAATTGTGCCAGAAAGACCTAACAGGCTAATGCACCAACTTGTAAACCAGACTCAAGTCTGTCTGACAAGGTGCTTTCTGCGACAGCCTCTTGTCACCCCCCAGCTTTCCGTGCTCTGCCTTGGCCACGGACATTCTGAGCCAAACCAAGTTCTGTACCTGTTTAACTCTTCTATCCGTCTCCTCCTGTCTTTTGCAGCTGGTAAAACCTGGAGGAAGTGAAACTCCGTGCGAGGCTCTAACCATATCTTTGGGCATGCCCAGTAGGCATTGCTGGGTTTGGTGACAAAGGAGTTAACTTTCAGGGAGCTTGCAGAATAGGTGGTAGACAAGTCCGAAGTGTATGGCTTTAAATTACAGTTTGAGTGCTATGGACATTTAAATTCCTAACCCTATTTTATTCCTAACTTAGGTTAGTTTTAGAGCAGAAAGATCAGACATATTCATTTCAACACCACAAACCTAATAGCTCCAGTCTCAAATGCTATAGGATAAGACTATTTTCTGCCTCTAGGCCCTATAAACCAAGACTGTAAGAACTAGACAAATTCAGGAGTACTGAAATAACATACATTCCAAATGCAATATTCATTTCCTTCCAAAGAAACCATAACTTATTCCTATGATAAGCATATTTATACTTTCACTACATTTGTAAAAGAGTCTAAATAACTTGAAGGTAGGAACCACAAGTTTTATTGTTTCTATTGCCTTTACAAAGACAGAGTGTCAAGTGATTACACGTATAGAAACTAGAATTAGGTCATCTGGGCTTGAATTCCATCTCTGACATTTACTAGCTGTGACCTTGAGTAAGATACTTAACATTACAATACCTCAGTCACCTCATCTATAAAAAGGATATAGTAATAGTTCCCACATCATCTGTTTGATGTTGTAAAGAACAAATAGATTAAATGGGCATAAAATATTTGTAATTGTGTTGAATAAATACTATTTTTATTAGTTTCAAACCTACTTAGTTCTGCTTGATCCAATGGAAGTCACTTCTCTGAAATCCGGATTTCTTGGCTTTAAAATAGGAATACTAGTGATTTCCAACTTATTCTCCATATTTTCTTTGGGAATGGACTGAAATAATAATGTTGCCATGATTAAAAAATTAAATAAATTAAATTTTAAATAATGTAGAGCTAAATCTCAAATTTAATGCCTGATCTAAGGTTATGCAGTCAAGAAGTGAACTCGGACCAAAAAAAAAAGAGTCTACTTAATTCAGGGACTGTTTTGATTTTTCTAGCATTTACCATTAGGTTTTAGAGCAAACAGCATATAAGAAACATCCATATGTGTCTAGTATGGAAGTAAACCTTACTGCAAAAGTAAGTGGAATCAACAACCAATTATTAAGAATTGAATTAAAAGTTTCTATAATGCCCCTAAGATCTTGCATGTATATTCACCAGTGAATCCTATGGTGATGACAGATTTCTAGATGCACTCATAAGAGTAAAGCTCTGTCCCTTACCGGAATCATAAAAACAAACAAGCAAACAAAAAAAAACACACACACATTAATTGCCACTATGGTATACGACCTGAACAAGTATCTTGTTTATTTAATTTTGCCCTTGCAAATTTTGATCTTATCTTTAATTGGGCTACACAGAACTTCCACTGTATTATAGTTTTCACTGGACTCTCTTCTGTGGTTTTGATTCAAAGATGTGTTAACATTCTTACTTCTTATGCATAAGGTTTAAAACAAAAAGTCAAGTCTTCTGTGTCTGCCCCTTATGCTCGCACACACACACACACACACACACACACACACATGCTCACACACACACACACACACACACACAAGTAAGGAACTACCTTAGTAATCTGCTTTGCAGTTATCAAAGTAACTACTATATCTAGTTTAAGGAATATGGACAGCCACAAGATCTGTTTGTTTTATTCAGTAAATATGCATAGGGAAAATTATCAGTATGTGCTTAGAATGGGAAAAAATTACAACATAATTTAGTGATACAAGCTCTTACTTTATTTTAAAGTATGACTTCCTGTGTTGTTTCTACAGAAATTGCTTCAACTTTCTGAGAGTTTCCTCATCAGTGAAATACGGATAATGGCATCTCACTTCATAGGAGTTGATGAGGATAATACCAATGTTTAATGTTACGTGCCTACTCCATGCCAAGCATGCTCTGAGTGCTTTACTTACATTAACTTAGTTTATCCCTCAAAGCAGCCCTATGAGGTAAATTCTAGAATTTCACTCATTTTGCAAATGAGAAAAGAAAGCACAGAGAGACTGATCCAGACAGTCAAGGTCACACCTAGCAGATATAAGTGCAAGGAGTAAGATACAAACTAACACTTGTGTTGTTAACTACCTTGTTACAATGCCTCTCATCAAATGATCAAATACTCCCAGCACATTGCTTGACACAATGCAGATACTAATAATGTTAATTCCTTTTTTTTTTTCCTTTCTAAGAATTTTATTAAGAGGAATCTGGGAAACTAGTCAACTTTGGGATGTTGTAACGTCATTCCTTCATGACAAATACAATATGAAATAACAATGAAAACAGGTGAGATGTTTCTAATGTTGTTATTTTGTTGTTGTTGTTGTCATCTGTGGGTAAAATGTAAAATTATTCCTATATATCTAATTTTGAAGCAATTTAACATTTGTCAGAGCATTCTAGTATTTTCCCAGAAAGGTAGAAACTAGTGTTAATTTCTCTCAAGTCACCTTAGGGAATATACCAATTTTAAAATACAGGAATGTGTGAAGGATTTTAACTCCTGCGCTTTCCTACCACTCAGAACAAAGGAGATAATTGTGAAATCAAGGTGGCTATTTATGAGCATGTCTGATTGGGAGAATTTCTGGCAACCCAAATATGGAAGATAAGTAATATCTCATGCCATAAACTGGTAAACATTTTGCAACAATGAAAATGGAAATGCATGATCACCATAAACAAATATATTTCCATAAGGTATTAAATATTAATGAGCATCGTAACATGGAAACTTGCTCCACACTAAAAATAAATGAAAAGTAAGTGATAAGATTTTTTGACTGAGAAATGAATACAGAGACTCTGTGTTTACTGCTGCAATCATAGCTTGTGTTTTAACATTAGGAAATCAGTGTAAACACCTACTTTCTCAATTAACATTAAGGCAAAGTGGAGTCTTTGAGATACCCATGAATCGCCAGATTGACATGAATTTGGAAGGGGCTTTAACTGTATTAGTGTAAGTAAGTGAAGAAGAAACACAAGTTTATAATGGGGGGGGTTTGAGTTGCTACCCATCAAATATTTTTCTACTGAAGTTGGTAAATAATTGAAAAGAATAATAAGATTTATCACTCTGAATTTTCTATTTGCTGTGATGCAGGTAATCATTAGGAAGCCAATTTTTTCTACTGAAATAATGGTATTACCAGGGATAGATTAGATTACATGGTATTCTCAACTAAACTTAAGATTAATAATGAATTCCTCTAATCAATTATAGTATCATTGTTGTATAATTGGAATGCTACTGTTTAGTTCACAACTTATTTATTTTAAAAATAAATAAAACCCTTGATATTTGGTTTGTGGTTAAATGTCTCTAGCTGGTTTCCTTTATATAAAGCAATATGAGCTTCCTAGTTACAAAAGTTGATGAATAGTTACTGAACATGCTGCTATATAAAACCCATTTTCAGCACAACTAGAGGAATTTCTAAATGCAAGGACATACAATGAAGTATAGGGTTTTGGACTTGGCAATAGACTGGAATAAACACACTGGAATTTAAATATAGAAAAATCCACATACTTTCCCATGAAGTTGACTAAGTATTTTCAGGAGAATAAGCAAACTCAGTATGTTACATAATTTCATTCTCTTTGAAAAAATCTTAAATACCACAAAGTTAAGCTACTTTCACAAGAGTATATAATTGTTCAGTAATCATAAGATAAAATGTGATTTTAATACAGTTACAAGTCATTAGAATAATAGTAATTATTAAGGTATCAAGCTATAGTAGAGAAGCACTAGATACTTGAGAATAGTGGTTAAGTTCTAAAGGATGCACCTGCTAGAGAGGTTTCACTGTGGGAACCCTGCAGTGTGTTTGATGGGCAGTGTTTTTAAATCTAGGACAACGTTAACACCTGGGCATGTTCTGCCATGCTTACTCCCACCCCTCTTTCTCCAACAATGATGGAAAATCTTCCAGAAGAAGAATAGCAGCTACTGTAAGAAGCCTCTGCTTGGGAGTTTATCTCACTCAGTGATTAGGGGCATACTTGAGCCTGTGTTCATCATCTCCCTATAAGAACGTATTTCTCCTCCTATATGGAAACTTTGTCACTTTACCACCCACCCCCACTTCTAGTCAACCCCTTCCATTCTCAACTGCCAGACTCCAGGAAAGGATTTTTCTCATTCATTGGAATTTAGTTTTACACGTATTTCCTTGGGTCCCTGAAAGCAGTTAATTTCTTTATACCAGTCCTGTTTAATTTCCTTTACTCTAGCTTTTGGGGGAAGGACAGGAGAGTTGTGTTCAAGTTAATGACATATTCGAAGCCTTGTTGTATCTTGCTCCATTTCAGCTATTTCTACCCCTAGAAATATGTGGAAAATTTATTTTCTGTGGTGGCATATTGAAATATTTTGTAGTTGGCTTTTTTAAATTTTTTTAACGTTTATTTATTTTTGAGACAGAGAGAGACAGAGCATGAACGGGGGAGGGTCAGAGAGAGGGAGACACAGAATCTGAAACAGGCTCCAGGCTCCAAGCCATCAGCACAGAGCCGATGCGGGGCTCGAACTCACGGACCGCGAGATCATGACCTGAGCCGAAGTCGGCCGCTTAACTGACTGAGCCACCCAGGCGCCCCTGTAGTTGGCTTTTTTAACACACCTTGTGTGATTTTATTTTATGTTGTTTTTTGTTTGTTTTTCATTCTTATCACTTTAAAACTACTCCCTCTTACTTTTATGGTTTCAAGCCTCATTATTTTTTCAGGGCTCTCTCCTTCTCCTCTAGTTTTTATGTTCACCATTCTTACCCAGTTTAGTTTATTTTTACCCTGCTACATCTGCTTAATATTGTTTTTCATTTACATATATATATATATATATATATATATATATAACATAATCACATATGTATACATGCACATATACACACAAATATATAATTATTTAAATATATAATCACACATACACAGACAAACACTACTGACCCCAACTCTTTTAGCATTTCTGGACCCTGTTCCAACAATGGGGAAGAGGGCTCCACCACATACAACACCAAGCAATTCTCAAACACTCGCGGAGTATCTTAGAATTCAATTCCATTCTGACACTATCTGCCCAGAGATGCCATCAGATTGCACAGGTTAGGGATTCAGTCCTACAAGACTGCCCCCAGCCCCAACTTCAGATTTAAGTACAAGTCCCAGGCTGTTACCTATGCTTCTGACTGGCTATACATTGGAGGTTCCAATGACCTCCTCCTTGAGTTGTTAGAGTGGCTCATAGAACTCAGGGAAATGCTTAGGTTTATTAGTTTGTTAAAAGATATGATACAGAATATGAATCAGTAGCCAGGTAAGGAGACACATAGGCCGAGGTGTGGGAAAGGGCTTGGACCTTCCATGCCCCTTCCAGGAATACCACTCTCTCCCAGGTCTCCATAGGTTTAGCAACCTAAAAGCTCTCTGAACCTAGTCCTTTTCAGTTTTTATGCAGGCTTCATTTGCATAGTCATGATTGACCAAGTCATTGGTCATTAGTTGATACAACCTCCAGCCTGTTTCAGCTGAAATGAAGATCAGAGAGTGGGACTGAAAGTTCCAATCATCTAACCACATTGTTGATTCTTCTGGCAACCAGCCCCACCTTTGGATGAGGTTCAAAAGTTGTCTTCATTAATAAAAAAAAAAAACACCCACTCAACTTTAAGAGTCTAAAGCACTTTCAGGAACTGTGGATGAAGATAGAGAAATCTGAGAAATATATTTTGGTCATCTGAATGTTCAAAATATATAACGCTTATAAATCATATCACACACATACATAGAGCTAAGTATGTTAACAGTAAAGCAGTGGTAGATTTTAGATATACCCCATTGGAACTTCACAGGTTAGAGAAAAACACTTAACATTTTCATACCAAAAAAGAAAAAAAAAAGTTAGGGTTTCAAAATTACTTGTGAAGCAGAATTGACAAGAGTTTTATTTTTATAAGAGATTTATTCTTGCTGAAGGAAAAATGACAGTAAAATGGAGATGAACTAGACCCTAAATTATATTTGTGCACTTGATGGAGACATACCATTAAATGAGACTATAGGCAGTACTAGACAATTTAATTTTCTCTAGATCAAGGAGAGCGGGCTGAAATGACTGACAAAGTCTGGTATGTACATGATATACATGAATAAGGTAAACACAACTGGGGAAATGATGAAGATTGCTTGGTATTGTGAGCAACTAAAAATCCCATACTTCTCTACAAAATAATAATCTCAGCTCTAGCCTCCTGTGTTCCTTTGGGTCCTGTGTTGCCAGATCATACGATTTTTTCAAGAGCAGTTAGAGATCTGGAATTTGAAGTAAAATCTTCTGATTTTAAAAATCTTAACTCATCAAAAATAATAACCTCCACAACCACTCTGTAGGAAAGAACAGACGTCTCTGCTGGTTAGAAATGGCACATAGGCTGCCAATGTGTCACCTTCACTTTGTGTTTACATATACTTATGCCAACTCACACTTGTGTATTATTTTTCTCTGAGTTCAACATTTCACATGATTTATTTACATGTTCTAAATCCAGCCAAGGATATAGAATAGGTTATAAATAGACACAATCAAGATTAAAAGTTTACCTCTGGAATCCTGAAGATGATTTTTTAAGCGGCTTGCCACCTGAGAAGAGACACTGGATTTTGAATAACATGTTTTCTAGTTCTGGCTTTGTCATTCATTAGTTTTGTTTACTACTCCAGGCAAATCTCTTAGCTTCTCCCAGTTTAATGCCTGCTTGATATATGTTGTGGGTTTAATGGTGTCCCGCTCCACCCCCCACCCTCGCCAAAACATAAGCTGAAGTTCTCATTCTCAGTATCTATGAATGTGACCTTATTTGGAAATAAGGTCTTTGCAGACATAATCGAGTAAAGATTAGATCATATTAAATGACGATGGACCTAAATCCAATGACTAGTGTCCTTATAAGGAGAAAGAGATTTGAATACAGAGAACAAATAAAGAAGATGGCCATGAAAAGACAAAGAAATTGGGGGATACAGCTACAAGCCAAGGAATGCCGAAGAATGTTAGCAACCACCAGAAGCTCTGAGACAAAAATGGAACAGATTCTCTTGTAGAGTCTCAAGAAAGGACCAACTCTGCTATCATTGTGATTTCAGACTTCTAGCCTCCCAAACTGTGAGAAAATAAATTCCTTTTGTCTCAAACCACCTAGAATGTGATACTTTGTTTTTATAGCCATAGGAAACTAATACAGTATACATGATAAAAGTTTGGGAAAATATAGGTATAGAAGAACAAGTATAAGAGGCAATTTGCTAGATGATTTTACATATATATTACTGTAATTCATATAACAACCTTGAGACATAGGCATTCATTCATTCATTCATTCACTCATTCATTCCCTCTCTCTTGCTCTCTTGCTTTCTCATTGACTCTCTCACTCTCTCTCTCTCCATCTCCATATCTGTCTCTCAACAAAAAATTATAGATACTGATTGACTTATCCTGAAATGCACAGATTGCTTCTTGATGGAGTGATGACTAAGTCTGTCTAAGACTAAAGCCCATATTCTTGTTCACTGCACCATTCTGTTACAGTACTTAAACAACAGAAAGCTATTAAATACAGTATAAAATTATTATTCTGGAGTCTTCTTTAAGAGATTGAAGATAGGGAGAGAAAAAAATACCAAAATAGAAAAAGCAAGAATGCCTTATTGCATAATGCCTATTGCATTTTAACGTACTTAATCATATTAAGTAAATTCCTTCCTAATCTCAGGCTACTAATATTATTGAATTCCATCAAATGCTATTTCAACATAGTTTTATACAATCATATAATTTCTCTCCCTTCCTCTATTAATGTGATTAATAACACTGGTTAATTTTCAAATGTAAATCAGTCTTAAATTCTTGGCATACACCCTACTTGTTCCTAATAATGACTCTTTTATTAATTTTGTTTGGGAATATTTTAGGTAGGATTTCTACACATAAATTTCTGAAAGATAATGGCCTGTAATTTGAGATAATGGCCTTTTAAAATAAAATGGGAAATGTTCCTGGTTTTTGTTTGTTTGCTTGTTTGTTTTTCTCATGCTTGGTAAAATATTTGCCAGAGAAGCCATCTAAACTAAGACTTTCCTTTTTTTTTTATTCATTCATATAGGATGCTTAAAGATCTTTCATTTTCCCTAGCATTAGTAATGATTAATTCCTCTCTTTTTACCTTCATAACTCATAGTTATTAAATTTAATCATCTTTCCTAAGAGTCAAGGTTTGTTGACTTTTTCCTGTGTATTTGTTTTCCATTTAATTGACTTGTGCCTTTAAAAATATTTTATTTTCTTTAGGTTTAATGCACTTTTGCTAATTTCTAGCTACGTTCTTAAGATGGTTATTTACAATATTGTCACTCTTCTTTTTAAATATCTTCTTTAAGATTATACATTTCCCTCTTAGCATGACTTTAGCTGCACCTGCAAATTCTGATATGTGCAATTTTCATTATGATTTGCATAAAAATTGTATTTTCAACATTTGTAATTGTAATTTTGCTTTTGACCCATAGATACATAGAAGTACATGACTTAACTTTCAAACATTAGATATTTTCTTCATAATGTTATGCATCAAAAGTCATATTCAATATGATATCAGTTCTTTGAAATGTGTTGAAACTTACATTAAGGGCTTATACATGTTAATTTTTTAGGTGTTACACATACATTTGAAAAGAATGTTTGCTTCATAGTTACTGTGCATAAATGCTAAATGTTGTCAATTAGATCAAGTTTATTTACCATGTAATTCATATATATATCCTTTGTGTTCTATAAATTACTTTCATATATTTTTATAATATAATTTCAATATTTAATTTTTTGTCTTTATATATTTGTATAATTTATTGAATAAAAAATATAATTGTTCTATATTCTTGGAAGATGAATGGTTTAATAAGTATTCTATATCCCTTTTCATATCTAGTAATGCTGCTAGCCTTAAAGTTTGTTTTGTCAGATATTAGTGTAGCTAAGTTAGTTCTTATAATAAGGTATATCTCTTTTTATTATCCTTTTACTATAACCTTTCTGCATGTTTATATTTAACATTCTTCTCTATAAATTGTATTTGGTTAAGTTTCAAAATTCTTTATGACTTTCTTTGTCTTGGAGTTATTTGCTTATTTACAGTTACTTCCTGATATATTTGGGCATAAACCAACTATCTTCCTACTTATTTTGTAAGTATCCTTTTTTATTTTTTTCTTTCCCTCTCTTTTGTTGCATTTATCAACTTAGTGAATTATTTGTATTATTTAATTTTCCTCCTTTATCAGTTTTTGGTGGTTTCCTAGGATTCCAGCATGCATTACCAGAACCAAACATAAATTAGTATTTCCAGGACAAGGCACAGGCTTTTGACTTCTCTAACTGCCTTGCCCCTTTATGGCTTTGGAGTTACTGTTGTCTCGTATTAGAGTTCTACATTGTAATATCCATAATAAATTACTATTATTATTTTATAGGTCAATGTTTATTTATAATTAGCCACATACTTAACTTTTCCATAGCTTATCATCACTTCTTTCTTTTACTTGTTTCATTAGATTTATTTTTCTCTGTATGAAAACTTTCTTTTGTTATTTCATTTACTATAGAAGTAATGGTGGCAAAAAATCTCAGATTTTGTTTCAATATGCTGATTTTGCCTTTGCTTTTATTTATCTATCTATCTATTTATTTATCTATTTATAAATTTTGATGTTTAGTTGTTTTTGAGAGAGAGAGGGAGAGAGAGAGAGAGAGAGAGACAGAGCATGAGTGGGGCAGGGGCACAGAGAGAGGGAGACACAGAATCCGAGCTATCAGCACTGAGCCTGATGTAGGGCTCAAACTCACAAACTGTGAGATCATGACCTGAGTTGAAATCGGACACTTAACCGACTGAGCCACCCAGGCACCCCTTGCTTTCGTTTTTAAAAGAAACTTTTCCTTTGTAGAAAATTCGCATTTGGAAACTTTTTTTCCTTTGAGCATTTTAAAACTATCATCCTAATATTTTCTAGCTTCCACTAATTATGGCATATTGACCACTGCCAAGTAATCTTGCTGGTCCTATAAGGTAATGTGTATTGTTAGCCTCAGTGATGGATTTAAGAATTTTATTCTGGTTTGGGGCAGTTTTACTATCATTTTCTAAGGTGGAATTTAAGGGGGCACCTGAGTGGCTCAGTTGGTTAAGAGTTCAATTTCGGCTCAGGTCATGATCTCAAGGTTCATGAGTTCAAGCCCCATATCAGGGTCTGTGCTGACAGCTCAGAGCCTGGAGGCTATTTCAGATTCTGTGTCTCCTTCTCTCTCTGCCCCTCCCCTGCTCACACTCTGTCTGTCTGTCTGTCTCTCTCTCTCAAAAATAAATAAACTTTATAAACACACACACACACACACAGAAAGAAAAAAAAAGTGAGATTTAAGATCTCCTTAAATCTGTAACCTGATATCTTTCATCAATTTTGGAAAATTTTTGGCCAGTATCACATGTTGCTGAATCACAGTGATTTCTCCTCTTTGTTGCTTGAACTGCAATTTCAAGTATATTAGATAATATCCCCACATTCTATATGTCTCAAGTGATTTTTTTAATTTCTAATTTCTGTTATATTTTTGATGTTTTAGTCTTGACATTTTTCTATTGACTTATATGTAGTCCACTATTTTTTTTTCTTCTCCTGATTCTAACCTACCCTATTTAAATTTTTTCAAGTGGTTGCAATTTTTCCAGTTGTACAATTGATTATTCTATGATTCTAGTTTTCTTATGAAATTTTTCATTATATTATCTATTTTCTTAACATATTAATCACAATTATTTCAAATTCTATTTCTGATTAACTTCAATATTTGAATCCCATATTATTTTACTTGAGCTTCCCTTTTTAAAGTCTTTTTTTTTTGTGTCATTTGGTTTTGTTTGTCAAATGCCTGGTAATTTTTTATTGAATGCCTTTTTTGATTTCTTAGCCTTTCACCTAAGGGAAATGTCATGTAAATAACAGCACAGCATACTGTCAGTCTAATCAAAATGTACTTAACTATTGGTCCATATCATTGACCATCATCTCTTGGCTGCTTCATTTTCTCCTTGAGACTTGTTAATATTTTCAATATTTTTCTAGCTGTGCTTGGTGGTCCAAGTAGAACTTCATGGAATGTCCATTCTCTATATTATTAAAGAAAATTTATGACATGTCAAGGGAGGGATTTGTAAATTACACATGGAAAGATGTCAGGACATGTTTGTATATGGCCTTATTCCTTTTTTAAAATTTCTTTAATGTTTATTTATTTTTGAGAAACAGAGAGAGACAGAGCATGAGCAGGGGAGGGGTAGAGATAGAGGGAGACACAGAATCTGAAGCAGGCTCCAGATTCTGAGCTGTCAGCACAGAGCTCAACGCAGGTCTCAAACCCAGGAGCAATGAGATCATGACTTGAGCCCAAGTCGGACACTAACTGACTGAGCCGCCCAGCCACCCCAGGCCTTATTTTATTCTTCATGCAGGAGGCACAGAGGGTAGAATGTATGTCCTGATGGAATAGATAGCTTTCTGCAGAATTTCACCTTCTAACAGTAAATTAATCTCATGTGCAAATAGTCATGCTTTTCATTATGTTTGCAAATTTTCAAACATTTTAAAGTCATGCAAATGTAGTATTGTTATCCAATGTGTAAATTGTTAATGTATGTCTGGGTGACAGTACATAGAAATATGTCCTCTAATGTGTAAACCATGAATGCATTTGACTTCAACACATAAACATAATTTTTATATGACATTACCATGGCTATAAGCACTAGGCTTTATTCAAAAAGCATTCAATTAAGTAACAGTGAGCATGCATTTTCCCATTTTCTATTGCTTTAGTCAAAGTAATCTAGGGAATTCTCACCATAAAAATGTAAATGACTTCGTAAATATTATCTCTAGAGTAGAGAGATTCGAGAATAACCGTGTCCAAAGATATGGAGAGGATATTTTAAAATGTTCTGCTTATTGGTAATGTCTTGCATGGGAAGGGAGGCAAGCCTATGACTTCTACTTCCTGAGGACAGTCTGTATGTCTAGCTTGTTTGCCTCTGTCTCCTTAGTTCAAAGTGTCTCACACAGTGTCTATCACAGTGTCTACCATATGGTAGGGACACAGTCAATATTTGTTTAATAAATGGATAAATAGGAGAATAATCTTTAAACATGAAAGAGTATTAGTTAAATTCAGGGTAAATATAAGCAAAATAGTATATAAATAAGAATGTCAATCTCCCCTTATTAAATTGCCAGAAAGCCTCGAGGCAAAAGAAAAAAATTCCATATCCTTAAATATTAAGGAATTGTTAGAACTTTGTCATTTATTTTGCTGAAATGAACTAGGTTCTTGGTCTAAGGTTCTACTTTCTTAAATGAAGATAAACTCTACATAGTATATATGATATTGTCATACAAGTTAATGATAAAAATATTTTCAACAATAATGGAACCAGCAAAATTCTGGAGAATTTACTGTAGTACTCTTCCTCATTTTTTGAAAAAGCATTTCAAATAATATAATTATAAAGCTTAAAATGACCTAACATAGTCTTCCTGCTCATTTCTCCACCACTGTGTAGGGTAGTAACATAAATACTTTTAAAAGGTATCAATTTCAATTTTTAATGTCCCTAAAATTTTACCATATAAAATTGATGCAATCTAGAGCCTTGTAATCCTTATTAATTCAAAAAATCTCCTTTTAGATTCCAACCCCGAAATTTTTCCACAGAAATTAGGATATGAATATATTTCTAAAAGTGGAAACTATTACAATGTTTTGTCTGTAAGCAAAACAATCTCATTATATAAAAAAGTTAAACAATGTACTTTTTTATAATGAGTTAAAAGCACCCACACCATATTTCGGGAGATAATCTCAATCAACATACTGGTGACCATCACCGCTGCTAATTTTACTCATCTAAATATTCTCTTTTTCTTTTGGGGCTTTTAAGAAATTACCACCAACATGTCACTTTTTTTTACTTCTACAACTAACCAAATCCTGACTCGCTTAACTGTGCTCAAAAGGTACTTTAAGTTTGTTTTATTTTTCAGATTTAAGTTTAAGTTTTAACTTTAATTTATTTTTTAGATTTTGTATCCCTTTATATGCTGCAAACCTAAGCTATTTTTGAACAATTTTCTAAGGAGCCCTGTATAGGCTTTAAACAAGCTGTTTTCATCTAATGAAGACAAGTGTGCATGGGGCACCTGAGTGGCTCAGTGGGTTAACTATGTGACTCTTGACCTGAGCCCAGGTCATGATCTCATGGGTTTGTGAGGTTGAACCCTGCATCAGGCTCTGCACTGACATTGCAAGACTGCTTTAGGATTCTCTGTCTCCCTCTTTCTCTGCCCCACCCCTACTCATGCTTGCTCTCTCTTACATAAATAAATAAATGAATAAATAAATAAATAATCAAACAAGCAAACAAACATAAAAAAAAGCATACAGTAATGAAACTCTGTAATGGTGAAAAAGCCAGTATGACAAAATCTGCTTCTATGAATATATGTCACAACAAGTACTGAGTAGGCCATCAAATACTTGGCTTGGGTTTCCTCTTGGTCATAGGACTTCAAAAACGTTTTCTTTGTAGAAACTTTTCCACCAAAAATATAATAATAGCAATAGAGTAGAACCTTTGAAGACATAGATTGTTGATGAGAACTATTATTTAATCAACTCAGTATTTTTATTATATGCCCAAACCTGAATATAGGCATTCCAATTCAGCTTGATATATATATATTTTTTTTCTTTATGCATCCTCCTCCCTACCTTATATCATTTTTAGTACATTAACTGATTAATTTAAAAAAGTGATTGGCATATATTTTAGGGCACTTCTACTTCCATTTCAGTCTAAGAAAACAAGTTCATTTGGCTTCATCACAGAATGGATCTGATTAAATTTGGGGAGCATGGTTGGTCCTACCTTTAGGCAGAAACATATTTGCCCAGAATATATAATTGGAAGAAAAGAACCTTTCATGCTTTCCTGTTAACATGCTTTTAAATAATTGGGGTAAGTCCATTCCACACAATGCAGAGGGGCCGAAACTAGGGTAAGGCATTTGCCTCGGGTACAAAAATTAAAGGGGTACTGAAGAGTTCAGTAGTCAAGATAAGCAACATTTTAATGTAGTATTTAAGGAATAAAATTAATGAAAAATTATCCATGATTGATTGAAAATAATTTTATTTTTTTAACGTTTATTTATTTTTGAGACAGAGAGAGACAGAGCATGAACGGGGGAAGGTCAGAGAGAGAGGGAGACACAGAATCTGAAACAGGCTCCAGGCTCTGAGCAGACAGCACAGACCCTGACGTGAGGCTCGAACTCAGGGACCGCGAGATCATGACCTGAGCTGAAGTTGGACGCTTAACCGACTGAGCCACCCAGGCGCCCCTAGAAAATAATTTTAAAGAAAGACAGAATCAGCACTACTTAACTATTAACTTCTTTTACTTCAGTTCCAATATGGTTTGGCACTGTATTTTATCCTGCTTTTCTTATTTTCTTTTTTTAAATCGCCCTTTAATTTTTGCACCCAAGGCAATTGCCTCATTCACCTTATCCTATACCTGTCCCAACACTGGAGGTTTTCCTTTGTTAGTATTGAAAGAAGTAAAAATTTAAGAAAACACAGTGAAAATTCAAGCCACACAGTCTTTTTTTCCCCTTTCTATTGTCAGATCTTTATGATGTGCATCTCAGACTCTAAAACTGGAAATTACTTATTTAAAGATATTTACTATCATCCTAGAACCATCCCTTCAACCAGATTCTTACTGAATATATGTAAGGGAGCTGGGGCGCCTGAGAGGCTCAGTCAGTTAAGCGACTTCCGCTCAGGTCATGATCTCACGGTTTGTGAGTTCAACCCAGACGTCAGGCTCTGTGTTGACAGCTCAGAGGCTCTTAGAATTCTGTGTCTCCCTGTGTCGTTGCCCCTCCCCTGCTCGTGCTCTGTCTCTCTCTCTCTCATTCTCAAAAATAAATAAACATTAAAAAATATATATGTGTAAGGGACGTATATACTTCTAGGAATCTGCACTTTAAAATAAATACCAAGTAATTCTGTTGCAGGTTGTCCAAGGATAATTCCTGGAAAAATTCTTGGCTAGACTCTAACAGCTGTTCACTATTGCTTATGTCTCTCTTGACAGAGCAAAGTTTTCTTAAGAGTAACGACTTGGTTTAAAAAAAAAAAAAAGAAAAGAAGGGGTGCCTGGGTGGCTTAGTCCGTTAAGCACCTTCTTCAGCTCAGGTCATAATCTCATGGTTTTTGAGTTCAAGCCCTACGTTGGGCTCTGTGCTGATAGCTTGGAGCCTGGAGCCTGCTTCGGAGTCTCTGTCTCCCTCTCTCTACCCCTCCCCTGCTCAAGCTCTGTCTCTCTCTCTCAAAAACAAAT
>NW_026057578.1:68344455-68480370 GCF_023721935.1 Panthera uncia
TTCTGTCCTTCTCTATTGATTGGAAGGGAAAGGAAAAAAAAAAAAAAAAAAAAAGAAAGAAAGAAAAAGAAAAGTGGCCAGAAACTGTGTCTGGCTGTGTTCAATACAATGCCCCTCTCCCCTGCAATGTGGCATTTTTATGTGTTTTTATGTTTTAATGGGGCTTTCACAGCTATGTAACTTTTATTAAGTTGGGCAGTTTGGAAATTTAAAGTAGAATCTATTTGGCATTCTAAAAATGTTAGTAATTGGTGAATCCCATGCCTAGTTGATCTGGATTTAATTTTATATGCTTTGTAGGAAATTTACCATTTAAATTATTTTTACATTAAAAAATCGGAATAAGAATACATTGTATGTCATTATATAATGTAGATCTATGTGCTTATAAATGTACCTACATCCTACAATGGGAGTCTTAATATTTTCCTGTAATCTCATGAAGATTTAAATGTACATTTTCTAACTTCTACCTCTTTTCATATTGTGTCAGTTTATTAGTGTTATGATAATCAGGTTCCAGGAACTAGACATATTGAAACCACCTGGACTGTTCACTAACATACAGATTCCCAACCCTGCTCCACTATATAATAATTGGAAATTTCTAAGAATGGAGCCTAGGAATCTGTATTTTTTGAAATTATTTTATGTTTATTTTTATTTTTTTTAATTTTTGACAAAGACAGAGCATGAGTGGGAGAGGAACAGACAGAGAGGGAGACACAGAATCCGAAGCAGGTTCCAGGCTCTGAATTGTTAGCACAGAGCCCGACACAAGGCTCGAACCCACGAACCATGAAATCCTGACCTGAGCTGAAGTCGGATGGTTAACCGACTGAGCCACCCAGGCGCCTCTAAGAATCAGTATTTTTAACGTTCTTCCCCAAATAATTCTGCTGTATTCTAAACCCTAAACCTTAAGTATTACTAGGGTGTTAATCTTTCTGTTTGTGATATATATATATATATATATATATATATATATATATATATGTTTTCATGTAGCACACTGTATGTTTTTCAGTGTGGTAGTTTGGTGTAAGGGTTCAATCTTCCAAGCAACTCTGCCCATTTGCTAATTGGCCTCCAAATGCAGAGGAATGTGTGTCTGCTCTTCCTCATTTCATGAATAGCAAGATAACAGAATAGCATGGTCAATAACAAGAGTCATGGCTGAGAAAAACCTGTAATTCAGATTTCTCTCTGATGCTTTTTCTGGGGTGTTTATGTTTTATGTTTTATGTTATATCTTTATAGCTGTGTCTGCATGGGAGCTGACATACAGCCAGACCAATAATCCATCTGGTTGTATATAACAGCATTCTTGCTCTAGAAATGAACCTAAGAGGAGGTACAGGAAAGACATATTCTTAATTCTTTTAGTACAAGTATCGATTACTTATAGATTTGTTTCCTGAAAGAAAAAATATTTAAATTTTGACCAACTTCACCAACACAAGATCAGTTCCATGAGCACACTGTCAACCTTAGATGATATAAGACAGCACTTCCATTCATGTATCTGTTTATATGCTCTGAACCATTCCTCCTCCCCTCCCTATCTCTCTATCTTTATATTTCTCTCCTTCTCTCTCTTTCTCTCTGTGTCCATTCATCTTCCTAACTTTTGACTACATCCTCAATCACTTTCCTTTCCAAATTGCAATTTCTATTTTACTTGTTGACTTCACATACTATTCAACACATTTAACACACTTTCTGATGCCAAAGTTTCACATTGCCCTCAGCAAAGTCAATAAATACCATTGACATACCAGAGTCATATGTCCAGGAACTAGTGTCTTCCCTATGGAATTCAAGTTTACAGAAATCAGCTAGATAACCACACAGAAGTCCCATCTGCAAATCAGAGCCTCTATAGGTAACATAAGAGCATTGGCAAATGCTTCTTAATAGCAATATTAATAGCACAGTTATGTTTGGAGCCACAATGTCTTTGCGTTATTAAAATTCTTACTAGATAATTTTCATGAACAGGCTTAACAACATCAGAACAATAAGAGGATATCCCTAGAATACCAGGGTCTTGTGGTACAAAATAAATGGTGTCATTTAATGCCAGCCCTCACGAATGCTGAAGGAATATATATGACTCAGAATCACCATGCCCTCATCTTACTTCTTGAAATATTGGTGGCAGCTCATTAACTGTCTCATATCAGCAAGAATTTCTTTTTATGAGATATACAATTGTTCATGACAACATACCATCATAAGCCATTTATAAAGATACTCAGGATGTTTGATTATTGGATGAAACATATTTAGCCTAATGCATGAATATGGCCACATGAGTGATTTTTTGTCTTTTAATGGTTCAATTACCTAGGAACTTTAGTTACTGCTCTGGATGAAAGACTAACTTCTGAATCTTGGAAACTAGCAACCACTCTAGTTTTAGCACCCACATTAGTTTCTCATTGTCCTTGATACCAGGCATTCTGATATTAGTATTCAGAAGGGAGCTCAGTATCTTGGAAAATGTGCACTAGCCACTGTCTCTTTGGTTCTCTTGTCAGGCAGCTTAAAGGTTAACTTGGATTCTCCACCCCCAGAATAAGACATTCTGTCTGTTTATATCACACCTGGCTTTCAAAAAAAAAAAAAAAAAAAAAAAAAAAAAAAAAAGCCCAGTGATTACTTTAAGAAAAAACTATTATTCAAATTCAGATATATACAAAAATAAGATTAAAAAACTCCATTTTCCTTCACTCCAATAATCATCAATCCATGGACAATCTTATTTGTTCTGACCAGTTTTACATTATAGTTCCCTACACTCTAGTGTAACATGTTTCTGTCTCCTCTGCATCTCATATAAATTAGAGGTGAGAGCTAGAAATTTGATTAGATTGAAGTTAGACAGTTTTGAAATACTACTTTATAGGTGGTATTTATTATATGTTTTGTTCAAGAGATGCGTAATAGCTGTTTGTTCTTTTTTGAGTCATGTTGGCAATTGATGATCCTTGCTTAAGTCTGTTGTTTGATTAGTTGTAGAATAGCGATAGTCTAATTGATTCAATATTTATGAATTTTGTAACTGAAATACTCATATAAAGAGAAACTTTCTCTTATCAACTATTTGGTTACCCTGAATTACAGTTCATATAGGAAATGCTAGACAAATGCTTGTTTCCCTTCTTTCTTATGTTTAAAAAATAATGAGCTAATTTCTATCATCATAACATCAACATCATAACATCAGTGTGTTATTTTTCCTCGTTTAAATTTTGCTTGTTGTCAATATCTTTATGAGCTGTGTTTAAATATCTTAATGAATCTGTTCTATTGCTGTTATTATGCTTGTCAATGCTCAAATTTTATCAGCTTTGACTACTAGGAGTCTATTTAGGTTGGTTATTAATTTTTTTCTCCATAACTCTGGTATTGTTATTTTCCTTGTTCTATAAGTTTTTCTCATAATATTTTTTATCAAACAATGATGACAATGGGCCATATGTTATTTCATGATAGGTAGGGAATGGCGATAATATAATTCTAAAATATTTAAGAATGATAATATTCTGATTTTATCAATTCTTCTTTTATTAGTTGGAGATACACATTCCCCATCAACTCTTTGAATATCTTAATTAATAATGTGTACTAGAAAGGCAGGATAAATATATTTTTAAATGTATTTTTATTTGCTGATATTTTATAATATTAGTTGGTTTTCTTTAAAAGGTCCCATAAGTGAAATGGAAGAGTAAATCATTGATATTAACATTTCATCCTACCTGTGTCTACATCCTATTTATGTTACGTTTCAGTTAATTTTTAGTGTAAGCATAATGTTCTTCTCTTTCTTGACTTTGGGCTCAGTCATGAGACTTACTTTGGCTAAAGGCATGTTCGCAGACATGAAGAGTTAAGTAGCTTGACATGTGCTTGTGTAGTTGGGCTTTCTTTCTTGCCTTCTGTCATTGTCATGAGAAGAACATTTTCATCAGTCTGCTGCTGACCCACGGAGGATGGCAGAAATATAGAGGACCCCATCTTCTGCTTGGAGTCAATCCCAGACAAAACCATTCTAGAACACCTGATCTCCCGGCACCCCAGACACACGAGAAAGAATCTATGATTTTTGTTTAATCCACGGAGTTTGAGGGTGTTTTATTTCATAAGATAGTAGTGGTGATAGATGAGGGATATAATGACTAGTGAGGATTCTATACTATCATGAACTGATAGTTCATGTTGTTAGTGGTACTCCTATATTCTCCAACAAAGAGTTCATGAATTCTCAAGCTTCTTAAGTCACAGAAAATATTATGTTTATCAAACGGAATTAATGAAAGCAATTATATTAATGAATATTAATGAAATATATTAAATGTTAATATATTAAATGTAAAAGTTAAATTATAAGCCTTGTAGATTAAAATAAAGGAGAAAATCTATACAACCCTGGTCTAGCAAAAGATTTCCCAGAAAACAAAAAAGTAAAAAACAAAAAGCAGTATGCATAAAAGAAACCTTGATAAGTTGGACTTCATTCAAATTAAAATCTTCTATTCTTTAGAAAATGGCACTTAAAAATGAAATTTAAAGTTATAGACCATGAGAAAATATTTATGTCTATTGACAAAAGACTTATACTCAGAATTTATAAAACATTTTTAACAACTCAATGGTAAGAATACAAATAACCCAGATAAAACATGGGCAAAAGACTGGAATAACTACTTCACCAGAGAAGTCATATGAATGTCCAAAGAGCAAATGGAAATATCTTTCACATCATTAGTCACCAGAGGAATGACAATTAAATCAAATGAGACACCAAAACGCCTCCATTATAATGGCTGCAGTACCAAGTGTTGGAGAGAATGTGGAGCAACTAGAATTGCCATGGTTGAAGTGGAAAGTAGTACAACCACTTTCAAAAACTGTCATTTTTTTTTTACTGCAAGTTTGTACGTTTTGACTCCTTATACCCATTTGGCCTACCCCCAACCTTCCACTTTTGGCTATAACCAATCTGTTCTTTGTATCTAACTAGATTTTGGGGGGGATCCTTGCTTTTTGTTTTTTTTTTGTTTGTTTGTTTGTTTATATTCCACACATTGGTGAGATCACATAGGATTTGTCTTTCTCTTATTTCATTTAACATAATGCCCTCAAGGTCCATCCATGTTGTCACAAATGTCAAGATTTCATTTTTTTTTTAACTGTAGAACGCTCCACGAATGTTCATGTCACCCTTTCACGGGGCCATACTAATCTTCTCTGTATCATTACAATTTTAATATATGTGCTGCCGAAGACAGCACTAGATTTCATTCTTTTTTATGAATGAATAATATTCATAAAAATATCTCACATAATATTCAAATATACATCTCACATAGTAATATCCATGTATATATGTTTTTGTATCTGGGCTATATTATAAATATGCTCCAATGAACAATGGGGTTGCACGTATCTTTTTGAATTAGTGTTTTTCATTTCTCTGGATAAATACCTAGCATTGAAACTGATGGATCATATAATACTTTCATTTTTAAGTTTTTGAGAAACCTCCACAGTGTTTTCCATAGTGGTTACACCAATTGCATTCCCACCAGGAGTGCACAAAGGTTCCCTTTCTCTACATCTTTGCCAACACTTGTTATTTTTTATCTTTTTGAAAATAGCCATTCTAACAAGTGTCAGGTGATAGCTCATTGTGGTTTTAATTTGCATTTCCCTGATGATTGGTGATGTTCAGCATCTTTCCATGTACCTGTTCAACATCTGTATGTCTTCTTTGGAAAATGTCTATTCAGATCCTCTGCCCTCTTTTTTTTAATGTTTTTTTTTTTTTTATTTGAGGGAGAGAGAGAGAAAAAGAGAGAGAGAGAGAGAGAGAACAAGTGGGAGAGGGGCAGAGGGAGAGGGGAACAGAAGAACTGAAGCCAGCTTGGTGCTGACAGCAGACAGCTCTCTGTGGGGCAGCAGACAGCCCTATGTAGGGCTTGAACTCACGAACTAGGAGATGTTGACCTGAGTCAATGTCAGATGCTTACTGACTGAGCCACCTAAGCACCCCTCCCCTACCCACTTTTTAATTATGAATCTTTCTGTTGAGTTGTGATTTCTTCTATATTTTGGATATTAACCCTCTTTCATACATATCATTTTCAAATATTTTCTTCCATCCAGTAGGTTGCCTTTTAATTTTTGTTGGTAGTTCCCTTTGCTATGTAGAAGAAGCTCTAAGTTTGAAGCAGTCCCACTTGTTTGTTTTTGCTTTTGAGGTCTTTATTTTTTATGTCTAATTCAAAAAATCACCACTAAACCTATTTTTATTTTCTAGGGAATTGGCTATACTGAACTTTTTAATGTGATAAGCATGACTCAATTTTTAAAAATTACCTAATAGCAAAAAAAATAGTCAACCAAATATTGTAATGAACATTTATTGAGTGCCTTTTTCTATCCCAGGACTATTCTAAAAACATAACTTCCATCATCTCTTTTAATCTTTGTGACAGTATTATAAAGTAGATGCCATCACCATGTGCTTGGCAGGTCTTGAGCAGAGTACATGCTGGTTAAGTACATTTTGAATAGATTATCCCCACTTTGTGGATGAAGATGCTAAAGCTTTGAGGGGCTAAGTCACTTGTCCAAGGCCCACTCACTGTCAGTGATAGAGCCAAGTCTCAGACTCCTATCAATCTGCAGACAAGATTATACTCTCAGCTCCAAAGCCTAAGATTCTTCTCATGTCTGACAAGTCAAGTAGATATTCTTTTTTTTTTTTTTGAACACTTCTCTATCATCAATGATATGAGAACAATTTGTCCCTTCCTTTAAAGGAACAGGTTAATCTCTAGCATTTGCTCTAAAATTGCTAGCCTTGCAAATAGTGTCAAATGTCATTTAGCCACAAGCATTCTATTTGGGCTGTGCTGTGCATATTTTATGAAGTTGTTCCTACTCTTTCTTCAGCCCTTAAATCAGTAGAGAAGGTAAATTAGGAAAGTATTACCAATTGAATGCCAAAATTGAGAAATGGTTAAGAAGTCTTTCCTCCTGAAGTGGCTGGAGCCATAACAAATTCTTACCATTTTGAAAAAGTGGGGTTTGGAATAAGGAAGAATATAGAGTCACAAAGTTTGTGTTTGATTTCCTGTGAGGAAGTCTGGTTCTCTGTCTACAGTTATGAAATTCAATGTATAATTGCAGTAAAACTATGACTATGCAATGTTTGGAAATTCTACTGAGTGAATTGAAGCAGTCTGGACATGTATGATAAAAGTTAAATATGTAGGGATGGTTCCAGAGCTAGAGCCAGATTCTGCAAGGGAACTCTTTCTCAAAGAATAGAGCATCTATCTTAGGATATCTATGGGCGGACATAGTGCTGTAGCTTTATAATTTGTGTGTGTGTGTACAAATTATAAATGGTTATACTTTAATATATTGTAACATTGCATATATATACATATATATAAGCTCATAAACATATATGTAGTACTTTAGAGACAGTGCTCATATAAGAGCCAGGTGCTTTCATGCCCATGGCCTCATTATAATTCATATCAACACCATAGTGTTGACTTCTTTAAAAAAGAGAGTCTCCACTTCATAATCCAAAAGCAGTTTTTAACAATTACAAGGTTATTTTTATATTTATTAACTTCCCTTATAAATATTGAACCTAAAAAAATCCACGAAAAAAATGGAAATTTTCTCTCAACTAAGTAAGAATATCAGAATATGAAATAAGAATACCTATACATGACATAGCAAAAAGGGAAGAGGGGCAAATCACTTTTCTTAATGTGTTTTTTTTTCTGTTATGGTAGTAACAAATAATAACAAAATACTAAGAATTCATTACTGTGGCATTATTATAATGAAAAGATCTAGCTATTGCCCTGTCTTGAATTTTGTTCATATCAAAGTTGTACTACATTTTAACAGTAGGAAGCATATTGGCTATATTATTACCATTCATAATTGAAAAGGTCAAAGTAGAAATACCAATAAGGCCTAGATTAAATACACAAATAAGTACTCAAAAAAGGTGAGGACACTAAATTTGGAATCCTGGACAAGAATTCCCTACTTCTGCTTAGATTCTCTTCATTCAGTCAGGAGCAGAAAACTGGCTGTCTCCCCAATAGCTGTGAAAGGCAAGCTTAGTATCATTGTAATAGACAAGTCTGTCACATTTTAAATTGGTAAAATTTAACAGTTCCACTTGTACCCTCTTCAAACTCTAAAGGAAATATCATTCCACAATGAAATGTTTTGCATTTACTTCTCACATTTGTGTTGGATTTAAAAGCATGTCCTAAGTTTGTTAAATTTCAAGATTTCAGGGATGAAACGGAATCATTTCTATAGGAAATAAACTAAAAGTCTCAGAATCTTGTCTTTTACCTAGCTCTTTTATAAAAATATAAATCTTCAAGGAAAAGACTTTTCTTTTATTCCTCTGAATTCATTAACTTAATTTTAGATTAATAGTAAAGGAACAATAAATAGCATTTTGGCTCGTTTGTTCATTTTATAAAATTTAAATCATTGTTTTTAATTATAACATACAGTAATCACTTATTCCAGAATTAACTTATCATTTTTTTAAGTTTATTTATTTATTTTGAGAGAGAGAGAGAGTGTGTGTGTGTGCATGTGTGTGAGTGAGAGAGGGGCAGGAAGAAGAGGAGAGATAGAATCCCAAGCAGGCTCTGTGCTATCGGCACAGAGCCCAATGTGGGGCTCAAATGCACCAACCATAAATCATGACCTGAGCCAAAATCAAGAGTCAACACTAAACCAACTGAGCCACCCAGATGCTCCAACTTATAATTTTGCAATATCCCTGAGATCTCCTTTGTAGATATCATTAAATTATAAAAGTGAAACAAAGTTCTTATCTGAGGACAAAATATAGCTACTTATTGGAGTGGTATAATAGTAACAAATAGGCTGGGTTATTTAAAACTCATTTTGAATAACAAATATTATAACATACTCTGCATTTCCATTGTTTGTCTTGTCGTCCTGGTGCTAGCTTATATTGTGGGAGTAGAATGAGTAATGTCAGCAGGCATAATGAAGTGTACTTTTCCAAGAATAATCATCACACTCATTCTTGGTTTAAATAAAAATTGCTTAAGATCTTAAATAAATGTATTTAAGAATCATCTGGGTAGCAAGTTCAAAATGTAGATTTCTAGGCTCCATGCCCATAAATTTTGTGTAGAGGGGCAGGAACATGAATTTTAAAATAACATACACCCCAGTGACAAAAAGGAAGGTCCAGCCCACACATGAGAGTTATTGTCTTCAGGCTTCCTCCAATCCTGAATCTCTTTTTCTCCCTATGACTGCTAGCAACGTAACACACTTGGCATGAATAGGTAAGCTGTATTCTCCTGGGTGTTACTGCTTCATTTATAGAACCTGTTAAGATTTATCCAGTACGTAGATGGCAGAGGGATGATGAAAACTGAAGAGCTTTGCAGAGTCATTCTAAGTTCCATGTCTTTTAAATAAAACTGATAAATTATACACAATTCATAAGAACCCATTGCCCTGCAAGATTTTAAGTTCAATATCCAAATAAAAAGAGGGCTCTTTATGGCAAATTTATTTAATAAGTACAATGAGTTTTCCTCTGAAGTTGCACCAACAGAAATGGCTTTTTTTTACTGTCATTTTCACACATTTTACCAGCATTAAGTGGAAAAAATTGCTCACACTAATAAGGAGGCATGCATAAATATTGTATAAAATTCTTATTTAAAATTAAGAATCTCTCTTTAGCAGCAGTGCTCAAAGGAAAAAAAAATCACCCTATGTCTAGTAAAAAAAAAAAAATTCAAGAATCATTTCAAGCACAAAAACATGTCTAGCTCTTAAGAAAAAAAATTGACAGTAGCCATAAGGAAGGAAGTTAAACATATTTCTTTCCCAAAATATAACTACCCAATTATAGCAGCTGACAGACAGAATGGCATTCCCACTACTTCTTCAACAATTGTCATTCTACGTCATACAGAAGTTTCTTACTTGAATGAGGTACAATTGCCTGTGGCTAGAGATGAGTGTTGAGCCAAAAATATTTCTATTGGATCTGCATACTAGAACAAGTCATGGGCTTTCCTGCTCAGCATAATGGTTCTAGAGAAACTCCTGGAACATAATCTTTTTCTCAAGGCAGTTTCTTTACCTGTAGTCCATCAGGTAGTTGATGAACTACATTAACTTACCCTGTTCCCTTTCATGTGTACTTGAACTACCGACATTAAATAGTGAGATTTTAAAAGATGGAGAATAATTCCAAAAATAAAATTATTTAATGTCAAACAACCTAAAGAAACATGAATTTAATTCAGGAAAACCAGATTCTAGTTATGTGCATGGTTATATATTCATACATATCTACATATTGTATATATAATATAATAAATATATTATTATTTTAATTTTTATTTTTTTAATTGAAGGATAACAAATATATATAGTAAAGCACACAAAGTTACCTAACTTTAAGTGTTATGTTTAATATTTTTATACATTTTTAACATTTTAATGTTAGAAGGTACTAATTTTTGTGACCACTAACTGGATAAATAATATTTCTGTAACATTTTAATATTTATATCATTAAGTTAGTCTGCTTTTGAACTCCATGTAAATAGAATTACAGACTATATACTAGTTTGTGTCTGAGTTATTTTACTTAACAAAATACTTCTGGGATTCAATTATGATGTTTAGTGTATCAGCATTTCAGTTTTTTATTGTTGCATTGTATTTCACTTTATAAATTTATCAGTTTGTTCATTTTCCTACTGAAGAACATTTGAGTTGTTTCCACTTTAAGGTCATTATGAATATAACTGCTATGGACATTCTTGTACATGTCTTTTTTTGGAAATATGTACTAATTTCTTTTGGACTTATACTTTGGAATAACGTAAGTGCTTGGCTATTGGGTTTAGCTTCAAACATTTTTTTTTTTCCCAAGCAGATTCATGTTAGTCCAGGTTTTCCTAGAGTCAGACACTAAAATGGGACTAAATGTACAAAGATTTTATTAGGGAAAGCACCTGTGAGAGAAAATAGAGGGACAGCTGGGGAAGTCTGAGAAACCTATCAAGGGGCAATGCAAATCTGAACACCTCATGAAGGAAAGGAAGAAGTGAGGTTGGGGGAGTATCAACCTCAGGGTTCGGTAGTAACCAAGTCCTAGGGAATTATGGTAAGGCAATCAGGGAGGCGCCTAGGAGTGGAATCAGAGGGCACATTCTTATGGCTCCCCATACGTTCCGTACATAAAAGTATGAGAATTCTGGTTGTCTAATAGCTTCATCAACATTTGGCATTATCAATCTTTAATTTTAGCCATAATGGTGAGAGTGCAGTGGAATCTCACTGTGGTTTTAATTTTTGTTTTCCTGATGACTAAAGATGTTGATTACTTTTTCAAATGCTTACAGGTTGTTTTGCTTTTCTTTTTTGTGAAGTCCCTTGAAGTCAAACATTTTGTCCATTTTTTTGGATTATATTGTATGCTTTATTCTTGCTTATTTGTGGGAGTTTTCATATGTTCTGGATATGAGTCCTTTGTTGACTATATATCTATATCTATATCTATATCTATATCTTATCCATCTTCTCCCTATTTATTTTTTATAACAATGCATTTTTGATGACCAGCGTTCTAAATTTTGGTTAAGTCCCATCTATTCATGCCTTCCTTTAATGGCTTGTACTTGGGTTCAAAATTTTTTTTTGTCTATACCAAAGTCATGAAGATTTTCTCCTGTGTTTTCCTCTAGAATCTATGTAGTTTTACCTTTCACATTTATATATAAAACTAATCTGAAATTAACTTTTGATTATCATATGAGTTAGGGGGTTAAGATTCATTTTCCCGTGGATATCTAATTGTCCCAGCACCATTTATTGAAAATGAAACAAAACAAAACATATTCTCCCTACTGAAATTCATTAGAACTTTTGCTGTAAATCAAGTACACATTTATCTAGTAAACACTTTGTACTAATCATCATGTTATAAATAACACATTTATTCTGCATTAAAAAAAAACCTAGAAAGTAAATTCTACTACACCCACTTTATGAAAAAACTGAAGTGCAGAGAGGAACAAGTTAAGTGATCTCACTTAGCTAGTATGTAGCAAAGCCAGGATTAAACATAGCCACTCCAACTCCAGGACCTATGTGCCTAAGCTTTGGGTGGCCTGAATAATAAAATGTATGAAAATTCACATAATTTGTTATTTTAAATTATCTAGATATTGTTTACATGGTTCTTTTGTAAGGTAACTGATGAGTTTATAAGTTGTATGATAGTTTACAAGAAATTACATTTTACAAATATATACAAGGTGCCTAACTTCTCTGAGTTTTAAAATGTATAAAAACATTTATGAATCCTTATTAAAAAGTATAAAATATTTTCCAAAATTAACAAAGTAAACAAAATATGGTGAAGTTTGTAAGTGCAAAATGGCATATGATGTTGCACCATTTGAGAATGAGGGCAGCATTAAGGCAACCAGTTTTTCAAGTATTTCCAAAGAATTAGTATTGAGCACCCACAATATGCAACACACAGGAAACAGACATGGACTAACCATGTGTCCTTATCTCAAGAAACTTATGAATCTCTGAAATAATATTTTACATTATCAGCTATACTGCACATCTAAATTAGTTTGGGAATATTAATGGAAACCAGAAAGCAAATATTTCAGGCCAAAGCAAATACCTTTCTGCCCATGGGAAGGGACTAGCCACTTAGGAAGAAAAATTCTGCCTTAAGAAGGTACATTATATCACTTGAGAAGGAGGAAGGGGTTAACAGCTCTTGATGGGGAGTTAAAGTGAAGAAATAGGCCTTTCCCCACCCCTGTAGCTTAATCTTTTAATAATACTTATTATATTCTAAATATAAAACTAATATATGCTTCTTACATATAATCATGTATATATAAGTATAAAGAAGAAAGTAATAAATATTTGTATTTAAATCCTTTTGTTGTATTTTTTCTAGCAATTATACAGTAACATTTATATTTATATATTCATACATATATATACATATATGCACATACACACATATATATCCCATTTTAAAAAGAAAATTGATAAATATTTTATATGTAGTTGGAATTTGGCTTTTTTCACTTACTATATCTCATAATCATTACAAACTTTAAAAATGAGGTTTTAAAATAAGCATATGATAGAACATTATATAGTTCCAATCTAATCTTTTACAATTTGCTTTCACGGTTTCTATTAAAGTCTTACGAATTCTCAGGATTTTAGACTCCCACACATTCCAAACAGTATAAAATGCCTTCTAAATGTAAATGATTTACAGAGTATTCATATTTCCTTATTAGTATAACAATCAAACCTACACAAAAATAAAGAAGTCCTATGTCATGGGCCTGTGCAGAATTTATTAACCTGTAAAACCACATGAGAACTTATTATAATTCAGAAATGTATATTTTTCGAGTACAGTGATTCCCAACATGGTGTCTCTGGTCTCATAGGGGTCCATGAAATAGTAATGACAGCCTTTGAGCTATTTCCAGTATTTCAAAAAGCTGAATATAAATCATATATTTATCCACAACAAAGCAAACTGCCAAAATGGCAGAAATTGTACAACTCATATAGTAACACTGGCTATCTAATCTGAAGATTTGATTGACTGCTACATCTTTTTGATTAACTGAAAAAGGAAAATGAGTTAATTATTAGTGCATAAATTTATTGTCTGGTGAACAAAATCTTTTAAAGTATGGTAGATGGGCAGTAATTCTCATTTTTTTTCAAAAATGTGTTACAAGTGGTGAAGTAGTCATAAGTGTAAGTGCAAACCGTATCTTCCCACATCCCATTGACTTTAAGGATCATTAATTATAAGATACATCCTAATATCAGAAATTTTCACATGTAAAAAAAAGCTGAAAACAACTGTCAGATATTTTTAATTATGAGTCACATCTTGATTTCAGAGATGGAAAAATGTATGGCCTAGAAATTAAAGTTAACAATATCTATACTTTCCATGTAGTTAGAACAATAACTTTATTAAAACTATACATGTATCATAGAATTAAGCTAATGAACTAAATATATCAAATGGCAGTAAACCTCTCAGTTATCTCAAGTTTAATTAACAGAATAATTTGCTTTGCATAGTAAAGCTTTGGGGTTTTTCCTTTTGCAGTCCCCCTGCATGGATATCATCTTAGCTAACTTAACCTCGCTGTAAAAGCAGCTTGATTAAATGCCTCACAGGGAAGAAGACAAACACTGGGAGACCATGTAATTGGGCTATTTTATTTCCAGTAGATTTTTTAAAATGTATTTATTTAAATTCAAGCTAGTTAGCATACAGTGTTATATTGGTTTCGGTAGAACCCAGTCATTCATCACTTACATATAACACCCAGTGCTCATCTCAACAAGTGCCCATCTTAAGGTCCATCACACATTTAGTCCATCTCCTCACTCACCTTCCTTCCAGCAACCCTCACTTTGTCCTCTGTATCTAAGAGTCTATTATGGTTTGCCTCCCTGTCTGTTTTTATCTTATTTTTCCTTTCCTTCCCCTAGGTTAATCTGTTTTGTTTCTTAAATTCCACATATGAGTGAAATCATATTATGTTTGTCTTTCTCCGACTGACTTGTTTTGCTTAGCATAATACACTGTAGTTCCATCCATATTGTTACAAATGGAAAGATTTCATTCTTTTTGATCACCAAGTAATATTCCATGACATGTATATGTGTGTGTGTGTGTGTGTGTGTGTATTGGTATATATATATACATATATATGTGTATATATATATATATATATACATACATATATATATACATATATATGTATATATATATATGTATAAATATATACACAAATTGGTATATATATATATTTGTATATATATATGTATATATATATATATGTATATATATATATATGAAAAAAGTCCAATGAAATTGATATATATATATATACCAATCACATCTTCTTTATCCATTCATCAGTCAATGGACATTGGACTTTTTTCATAATTTGGCTATTATTAACAGTTAACCCATGCAACAATGCTGGTTTTGCAATGAGCATGTCTTATATTTATATTACTAGAGTAACTGAGAAGATACTGAGAAGATCAAAATATGTGTTTCTGGAAATGTTCATATATTATTTCTTCCACTTGATGAATAAAGAATCTGCAGCTCAGAGAAGATAAAACTTTCCTGAGTTTGCCCAGCTACTTAATACTCAAGTATTGAACAATTTTGCCTAATCAATGTGTTTTTGAATGCCTCTTACTTATTACTTAATAAACATATTTTTCAATAAAATACTACAGAATTCCTCTAGCAAAATAAATTAAATTATTAAAACAGGTATGTGTTCCTTTAATAACAATAACAAAACTATAATGCTGTTTCATTAATCTACTTATTTGGTAAATGGAGCTTTCTGATACCTACTCAGTATTGTTGGTCTATGTTTAACTTTTTCAGGGTCTTGTGGGTTTTTTTTTTTGTTTGTTTTCTGTTTTGTTTTGTTTTACTGCCTCTAACAACCTAAATTTCCCATTTCAATTACAATATCACAGATTTAATATTGGATTGTGATTCCCAAATTATGATGGGGCCTAGTCCTACCACGAATTGGGTCAATTTTAGATAGTAAAGTAGGTCAGTAGACATTTTTTTTCCACAAGATATCCACATATTTTAAGCT
This sequence comes from Panthera uncia, assembly GCF_023721935.1. Lineage (NCBI taxonomy): Eukaryota > Metazoa > Chordata > Mammalia > Carnivora > Felidae > Panthera > Panthera uncia. The sequence goes on from NW_026057578.1 coordinate 68,360,244, forward strand.
GTATGCTAGTTATGTCCATTTAATTTTTACCTCCATTATAAAATCATCAATAAGTATTTGCATTTAATGTTTTTACATCATGTGTTTTCATGAACCTTTTAAAAATCTTCTTTAGGCTATACTATTATGAATAAGAGAGTACAAAACAATTAATTATTTTTACTCTGTGGTATATATTTTGATGAAAGTATGTGTATTGCTCTGACATGAATAAAAGTTGCATCAGTCAATGATGGCGATCATAAAAATATACAAATATTATATGAATCTGTAACATCCACTTCATAATTCAGCAGGATTTTGACCATATACTATTGGACACAGTCAATCAAATCCAAGACTCAAAGAATTTTTTGTCCATGTCAACCTATTTATTTAGATTGATGGTAACAGATGCCTCTTATGTATAATTCATATCCTCCTGGTCTCACTTATCTTTAGGGTTTTTGGTAACTCCTTCCAGTGTGAATTATATGGCAACTAACACTGAGGTGACTGGGCAATCCCACACAGGAGAACCTAACAATATCTTGCATCATTTGTCTTGTTCTACTTTTTTCACCTTTGTCCAGAGGTTTCCCTATTGATTGGAGATCCCCAGAAACCACACCATATCCACATATGTATAACCCAGAAGTGAACCATAAATGCTTCTCCCATCCTCAACAGGATGGACTGTCATGGAAATAAATATTTATTGTCTTTCCAAAAAAAAGACCAAATGGGACTGAACAGTCTGCCATAATTAATTCTGCATGAACAACTAGATGCTGTATATTCTATTTGTTTCTCTTGCTTTTCCCCTTTTCAATCCCGCTTTTTCTCACTCCTGCTCTCTGTGATGCACTCCTTTATAAAGCATTAGCACATGAATCTTTGCCCGAAGCTTCATTTTCTGGGGAAAACAGCTAAGATAGTGACTATGCATCCTGGTTTACCTGTTATGCATGCAAACAGTATAATTAAAAATAAGGCCTCTCTCTTCTTTACCAATATAGATGTCTCATTTCTTTTTCTTGTTTGATAGTTGTGACTAGGACTTCTAGCACTATGTTTAATAAAAGTAGTGAGAGTGGACATCCTTGTCTTGTTTCTGACCTTTAAAATATTGAGGTATGTTCCCTTTAATCCCACTTCATTGAGAGTTTTTATCATGAATGAATGTTGAATATCATCAAATGCTTTCTCTGCATCTACTGAGATGACCATGTGGTTTTTATCCCTCATTTTGTTGATGTGGTGTATGATGTTGACTTATTTGAGAATACTGAACCATCCTTGCATCCTGGGAATAAATCTCACCTGATCGTGGTGAATGATCTTTTAATGTATTGTTGTATGTGGTTTGCTATATTTAGTTGGCGACTTTTGTATCTATGTTTATCAGAAATATTGACCTGTAGTTTTCTTTCTTTGTGGTGTATTTGTCTAGTTTTGGTATTGTGTAATGGTTGCCTCATAGAATGAATTTGGAAGCTTTCTTTCCTCTTCTCTTTTTTGAAATTGTTTGAGGAGAATAGGTATTAATTCCTTTTTAAATGTCTGCTAGCATTCACTTGTGAATCTGCCTTGTCCTGAACTTTTATTTGTTGATAGTTTTTTTATTACTGATTCAATTTTAATACTTATAATCTGTCTGTTCAGATTTTCTATTTCAACCTGGTTCAGTTTGGAAAGATTGTATGCTTCTAGGAATTTAACCATTTCTTCCAGGTGGCCCAATTTATTGGCATATAGTTTTTCATAGTATTTTCTTATAATCCTTTGTATTTCTGTAACATCAGATGTTAGTTACTTCTCCTCTCTTGTTTTTGATTTTATTTACTTGGCTTTTCTCCTTTTTTCTTGATGAATCTGAGTAAGAGTTTATAATTTTTTTATATTTTATTTTATTTTATTTTATTTTATTATTTTATTATTGTTTTATGAGCATGAGTCGGGGAGGAACAGAGACAGAGGGGGACAGAGGATCCAAAGCAGGCTTTGCGCTGACCGGGTGAAAGCAGCTAGCCCAATATGGGGCTCAAACTCACAAACCTCAAGATCAGTTAGACAATCAACTGACTGAGCCACCAAGGCACCCTCTCCCACCACCTTTTTAAAAAATCTTTTAAAAGAACGAGCTCTTGGTTTCAATGATTTTTTTCAAATGTTTTCTCTTTTTTTTTTTTAATGTTTATTTATTTTTGAGAGAGACAGAGACAGAGTGCGAATGGGGGAGGGACAGAGAGAGAGAGGGAGATGAGGATCCGAAGTAGGCTGAAGGCTCTGAGCTGTCTGCACAAAGCCCGACATGGGGCTCAAACTCACTAACGGTGAGAACATGACCTGAGCCAAAGTCGGATGCTCAACCGACTGAGCCACTCAGGTGCCCCTCATTGATTTTCGTCTACTGATTTTTTTAAGTCTCTACATAATTTATTTCTGCTCTGATCTTTATTATTTCTACTCATTTTTAGAAGACATATTTATTTATTTTATTGTAGCATCATTCACAACAGCCAAGACATGGAAGCAACCTAAGTATCCATCAATACATGAATGGATAAGAGAAATGTGGTACACACACACACACACACACACACACATATATATGTGAGGCATATATATATATATATATATATATATATATAATTCAAAAATGAAATCTAAAAAAATGAATAAACAAAAAGCAGAACCAGAATTATAAACACAGGAAACAAACTGATGGTTGCCAGAGGGAAAAGGGGCAGAAGTTGGGCAAAATGGGAGAAGGAGAGGAGATATAGGTCTCCAGTTACAGAATGAGTAATTCGGGGGGGGGGGGGAGATAAAGAGGGTATAAGGAATGCACTCAGTGATACTGTAATAGCAAGGTAATGGGACAGATGGGAGCTATACTTATGGTGAACATGGTGTAATTTATATACCTGTAAAATCACTAAGCTGTATAACTGAAACTAATATAACATTGTATGTCAACTATACTCAAATTAAAAATATGCAAAACAAATACATAAATAAATAACTAAACAACAAAAATATGGCCTCCTTTCATAGTCAAAAGTGTCCTGGTTAATTAATCAATACTATAGTTGTACTATTACTAGTAGGGCTGCTAGCAAATATTAAGACAACCAAGTAATTCTAGGTTTCCTGGTATTCATGGGCCTAGCAGTGTAGTAATGGAACTTAACAAGTATTCATTAATGAATAAGAGAATCCATTATTTAAATTTCACTCAGTGTTTAATAAAGCATATGTTATATAATAAATGAATCAGTTATAATTATCTAATTAGATTGAAATATATGACCTAGCATAATTATATAATAATAGTAAAATAATATAAGTAGATAGTAACTAACAAGCAGAAGGCATGATGTATATATATAAACCACAGGACAAGGCTTGCCAGAGCATATTTAAGGACAGAGTAACTTTTGGAAAAGAGTCATGTAAGTCTTTATAGTGGAAATGCCATTTGAGATGGCTCTTGGGAGTGAAATGATATTTTGAAGCTACACAAGAGAGAATAGACATTCCAAACTGAAGGTAATGTGCCAATGAATGAGCCTGGGAAATTAGATACCTCAATTAAGAAAGGAAAATAACACATTTAAATAATTTTAATTTTCACATTTCAATATCAAATGTTGCAAACATTTTTTAATCAGGAGATCTTTAATCCATGAGACCTAGTTGTTTTATCCGACAACATAATAGGGTAAATAGTAAGTGGATAGGTACTGCAGCAAGATAAGTAACTTGGAATTAGATCATAATGTGTGTTAAATGCTATGCTAAAAGGCTTGGGTTTCATTCTATAGATTAGTAGAAACAAAATAATGATTTTCACACAGGAAGCAATAGGAGGTTTTTAAAGATAACTCTAGTGTCAGAGTGAAGAATTGAGTAAAGTGTGGAGAAATGAGACTGGGAAACCCTGGTTTCTTGGGAACAGTCTTGGGAAGAAGTAAAACCATGGTCATGGAAAAATAATGGAGAATATGAATTACAGATACACTATGATTAGAATCCTGGAATTTGGGAACTGGTTTGATGTGGGAACCTTAGGAGAGAGGAGGAGTATTACAGACACACTATGATTAGAATCCTGGAATTTGGGAACTGGTTTGATGTGGAAACCTTAGGAGAGAGGAGGAGTTGAGGAGATAATGTTCAGGTTTCTGATTTCGGCAACTAGATGGCTAAAGGAACAATTAACCAAGAAGGAAAACACTGGGAGAAAGAAATGATGGGGGAGATTTATAAAGCACATACCAAATGTTTAAAGTTTAAAATTGTGGTAGAAATTGGTAGATAATTCCATAATACTAGATATTCCTTAATACTAGTTTGGGCTCAGAAGAGACATCAAGGTATGAGATAAAGATTTGGGTGTAGTTATTTATAGGGAGATATTGAAACTATGGGTATAGAAGACATCTCCCAGAGAAAGTATAACAGTAAGCAAAGAAGTCCAGGGATAAAACTCTGAAAGACTCATTTCTGAAAATGATAGAACAGCATGAAAGAAAGCTGGAGAGAATAGAAGAGATTCATGAACTGATGGGTCCACAGACACTGAAAGGGGAAGGAAGTTAATGACAAGAGCAATAAAAAAAAAAAAAAAAAGAGTGTTTTCTGAGGAATCAACTGAAATGAAGAATTAGCACAGGTAATCAACTTAGAAGGTTGGTGATGACATGTATACAGATTTTTCCCCCTCCCAATATTAAGCACAGACACACTACTGCTGTGGTTTCAGCAATGAATACAATGAGAGAGAAAATGACAAATCTGAATTTTCACCCTTAAAGCATTTAGATGTGAAAGCAAGCAAAGCCATATGCTGATAAGTGGTTAGAGCAGGGTTTATACTGGTATTTTAGGATGGAAACTATGAACTTATTTGTTAACTGAGAACAAACAACTGAGTGAGGAGAAATGAAGATTCACAAGAATGAAGGAAACATTACTGGGGTGGTTTTAGAAGGAAGAATGTGTGGTGGAATTACAGCAAAAGTGAAGGGATTAGCCTAAGAACAAGAGATCTTTTTCTCAGATAAAATTTGGAGGTCAAGAAAAATGAACATGGTGCTATAAATGTAGATTGGGAGTGAAGTGGAGAAGCTGGGAGTTTTGTGGCTAATGCTTTTAATTTTCATGAAGTTATTCTGTTCACATCTGCCCTTGTTTTTATAGACTATTTATTTCCAAACTATGTTATAAACCAAAAAGAGAAATCTAAGAGCTTTCACAACTCTTTCAGAGATTTCCCAGGTACTTTATAAATTTCTGAATACTTGAATGCACACTAAAAACTGTAATAAAATTGAAGTAAGAAATACATGCTTTTATGAAATATATATCTCACATGGGTATGTAATAAAGATCATTACATTGGGGGCCACTAAGACATTCATTCATTAATCAGATTAACTTTTTCCCCCTCTGCATTTCTGTTTATCAGAAGAAAATTCTGACATTATAAGGTGAGAATTTTGTTTCAAAAGTTAATATCTGTGACAATTTCACTACATGAACCAAAATTGTGCAATATTGGACATCCAAAGAAGAAAAAAGTGGCAAAAGAATACTAAAAATATTGAGGCTGAATAAGACTGAACCACAAACATAAAAAGACACATTTTTTAAAAGCAGCTTTAGTATTCTTTATGACTGACTTTAGAATCATTTGAGTTAACATTTCCTTTTTGTAAAAATTTTTTACATTTTTTTTTAAATTTTTGACAGAGAGAGAGAGAGAGAGAGCGAGCATGAGCGGGGGAAGGGCAGAGAGAGAGGGAGACACGGAAGCCGAAGCGGGCTCCAGGCTCTGAGCTGTCAGCACAGAGCCTGACGCGGGGCTCTAACTCACAGACTCCGAGATCATGACCTGAGCCAAAGTCGGACGCTCAACCAACTGAGTCACTTAGGCACCCCTTGAGTTAACATTTCTAACGATAAAATATTTTTATGTCTTCTATATTAAGTTTTCTTGTAAGAGTGAAAAGTAATTTAAAAATTACTATGTTAGAGTATACACAAGCATGGATATAACATGCCGGGATTTTCTATATGCTGCCCTATTTTCTTGGTAATATTGATAAGAATTATTCTCTTGAAAAGGTATGTACAGCTGGAGATACTCAAAGCAAATAAACAAATAAATGCCTCACCCTACACCTATAAGTTTCATAGAGACCTGGTAGATTTTAGGGGGTTGAAAAGAATCAATGGGTGAATTGTGTAATGGGGAGAGATGATATCCATGAAGAAAATGTAGATATCCTTCTACATATATTGTTCAATTTATCAAAACTTCAACATGAACCTTCATGAAACTGAATCTTATGTGTGTATTTTTAAATTTTAAGTTTCCTCATATTTTTGATCTTCTCAACCTCAAGTCCATCTTCCAGAGACTTCAAGTTTGATCAAAGTTGTAACAAATAAAACTGGGTTTTCAATCTTCCTCTGTTATTATTCAGAGGGCAAGCTTTCCTTTTGTTTTCCTTTTGTTTTCAACTGATAATTTAATGCCACAGGAACAGTGGTCCTTAACACTCATTCTATAGCACAATAATCTTGATTACGGTATAAAACTTACTTATGTATTACGATAACTTGATTCATTATTTCAGCAAGTTGCTTTATTTTAAATTATAGTTAATCTTAAATGTGTACATCATTAAACTTCCAAGGATAAATCAAAAGTGGTAAAGACAAAGTTTAGATTCCAGTTTGCCTCATCCTTTTTCATGAGATCCTTTACACTCCTCTTGTATATATCTTTTAAATAAAAGAGATTATCCAGTCATTTTATTTTTATGTAGAATACTTCTGTCAAGAAAAGAAGGATGGGATAACTTTCTACTACCATGTTCTTTCTATATTGCAATGTCTCCTTAATCAATATATCACGTGGAACAGAACATAAACTATAAGTACAGCAAACAAAGCTAGGCTATCATTACTTTACTCCAAATCCAAAGTATAGCTCCAAATGATCTTTCATGGGGATTTTCAGAAATTCATATAGCTTTGTAATTTCTGTATCTAAAGTTGTCTTGAGTTCATTCACTATGAATTTAGACAAGCAAAATAAAGGAAGTTTAATATTGAGTGAAGTAGGAAAATTATCAAGATAGGCAATAAAGAATTTTTGGGAGCCTTTGTATATAAACATACTGTAAATGATTAACCATATACTGTTAGAGGATGTTTCAGAATTCTACAGGAATAAAATGTTTGAAATATATGTATAACATAGCATGTGATGTCTTTTCACACTACATATATTTACAGTTACATAGTTTTTCACCACTGTTTTCTATGTAATATATATTTTTATGCCATAACTCGAAAAAAGGGCTTATCTCCTGGCTCCATATTGAAGAAATACTGTATGTACGTATGTTTACACATTTCCTCTCTTTAAATACCATTGCTCATAAGATGCTTTGAACAATATCAAAAAGTCCAGAATTATTAACATATCTCCTTAGATTTCCATGGTGATAAACATGTTATGATTTTTGGGAAGTGAGTAGAATCAACTTTGTTCAAACCTGAATGCTCCAATTTCACGCAAATCTGTTCCACCCAACCTCTTGCCCATGTCAATAATCCCCACTCCAACCTTGTTTCTTCCTTAAAACATCTGAAGAGTTTACTCTCTTCTCTCCTTCCCAGGGATATTGCCTAAATTCAACTCCCCGGTGGCACCATCCTCCACACTATGCTCTCATTGTTACCCCTTGAACTCAAAATCCGATCATGCCATCCCATGCTCAAAACCTCTTGATCATTGTAGTAATAATTCACATTTCTTGGGCATTTACTATTTGCTGCACTATTCTCACTGCCTTATGTGAATTCATTCAACCAATTCTCACTATAACCCTTTGAGGTAGTTATCTCCATTTTTCCAGGATAAGAAACTGAGGCATAGAGCAGCTAAGCACCTTTTTCAACTTCATATTTCTTTTTCTTTTTAATGTTTATTTACTTCTGACAGAGAGAGAGAGAGAGAGAGAGAGAGAGAGAGAGAGAGCATATGAGCAGGGGAGAGGCAGAGAGAGGGAGATAGAGAATCCCAAGAAGGCTCTGTGCTGTCAGTAAGGAGTTGGATGCTGGGTTCAATCTCACAAGAATTGTGAGATCATGACCTGAACTGAAATCAAGAGTCAGACGCTTAACTTACTGAGCCACCCAGGCACCCCTCAACTTCACATTTCTGATGAATAGCAGAGTCAGAACTCGAACTCAAGCAGTTTGACTTTTGACACTGTTGTAAGCTTCTTCTGTACAATGTCCTTCATAAGCATCCTATGTTCAACATACTATAAATTTAATTACATAAAGCTATTAGTACCCTATGCATATTGCCATGTACTTATCGCTTCCGGGCACACCGGTAGACTCCCACTTCCCAGCAGTTTCATTTCTTGGCCTGAATGTCTTATTTGGTTTCTAGAGCCTGCTTTGCTGCCTGTGCAGTAGGTTAGAAGTACCAGTGAGTTATTGCCCACCCTCAACCAATGACCAAGGGAGTTGGCATGTAAATACTCCAGTCCCATTTGCCTGCCCAAGTGGAATAACGCCCAGACCTGTATTTTACACTGGCTTCAGAGTTCCCCAATAGGATTAAAGGGATTAAATGTTACAATGCTTCATAATAAGCCCTTAATTGCTTATCTTTCTTCCTACCTACCTCCCTTACTCTCGTAAGGGTTTTTCAGCATTTATCTGCAAAATAAACTAAATGCATTTCCATCTTTTGCTTAAGTACCATTTCTGGAAGAACTCAAACAAAATACATGGTATGAACTTTAGCATCTGGACTCCTGCCCTTTCTCTCTTACCAATTCTCCCGTCTTCCTCTCAAAGTTCTGACATAGACCAGTACATTTAGTCTCAAGTTTATCACACTGTCTCAATCTACCATGATAGTGCAGAGTTCAGACCTCCCATGTGGAAAAGTCGTTCCTTCTTAACCTGCTTGTGAAATTCTTGTTCATCTTTATCCTCACTTTAAAGCTAAAACACTAACTCTGATATTGTAAAACATTTCCTGATTCGCAAGGAAATATAGAGTGCATTTGCTTCTGCTGGTGTATTTTGTATCACATCACCATGGCAATTATCTTAGTGATTTTAAGTAGACCTGCCTGTGTACCCACAAGTATTTAGACACCTTGATGACATGAAATGGATCACTACATGTCTATATCCCAACACCCAGAGTAGCCACTTAGTAAACATTTGTCAAAAAATAGATGAATGAAGCATTTTGTTATATCTTTAGATATTTTGATGTATAAAATAATATTTAAAACTTTTTTCCTTATATTTTGTATTGTTATTTAATGACCAAAGACTTTCTAAGTTCAGCAAGCCTAATCTTTAAAAAAAAAATTAATGCTTATTTATCTTTGAGAGAGAGAGAGAGAGAGATCACAACCTGGGGAGTGGCAGAGGGAGAGGAAGACACAGAATCTGAAACAGGCTCCAGGCTTCGAGCTGTCAGCACAGAGCCTGATGCGGAGCCCGAACTCCTGAACCGCGAGATCATGACATGAGCCAATGTTGGATGCCCAGTTGACTGAGCCACCCAGGCACCCCCCAGCAAGCCTAATCTTATGGGTAAAACTTGACATTAACTGCAGGTGCTTAGCTATGGGTCAATGTTACAAATGCTATAAAGCTATCTACTGTATTGTAAGATTTAAGCAAAATAGATTTATAAATATCTATGATATTATTTTAAATGGAATTTTAAAAGTTAAACAAATGTAATTTTTGTTATCATTGTGAGACAGGGTCTTAATGATTTGAGGGAACTATATTCTATTATTTTTACAATTTTATTATATTTTCATGAAATGTAAAAAACATAAACCATCTTTTAATAGTGTTAGTACTAAATGTATTCCCTAGATATGGCACCATGACAATTCTTCAGACAGTTTATTAAAGGTAAATTAATATTATTATGAGCTAAACTTTTATTTGAATGACTCTCAGTTGATTTATCATTTGAATTTCATATAAAATCAAATGTCATTATGAAAGCTTCCTCTCCATCAATTTACCTTTCACTTACGCCAGTCCAAATTTAGTTTTTATTTATAGAGTATAATTGCTTTAGGTGTTTTTTTTTTAAATGTATTCCAGTTTTCCATTCCTAGGTAGTTTATTCTTACCTCTAAGAATAAGTCCCAATAAAGAATTGTGGCAAAAAAAGAGACACTTTGGGTATACGTATGCCCCAGGCAGCAAAAGAACCCAGTACTTTTTCTTCTGGGTAAGCCTAACATTGTGTCACAGCTGATATTTTAAACATGATTTTCAGAATTGAGAATTGAGTATAGTTCCCTCAGTGACACTAAGTCATACTCTCTCTTACAGCTATTTGTGTATCTGGCTTTTACATCTAACACTTTTCTTTTCCCCACTTTCCATTCGTGAAGAGAATTGTTAAGATGCATTCAAGTCCAGAAATTCAAAATTATGGTTCCCAGAGCAAGTGTGACTCACCCAGGTTGTGAATTAAGGCAATAAAGCAAATGCCTATGTTCAAATTTTATTTTTATTCATTTCAAAAATGTTATTCCCTGGAATGGCCGCATGAGACAGGCACCTCGTAGTGATTTGCTTCAGCAAACTTCTTATCCATCTGGTGATCTCTAGAATGAAAATGGAATTGGCACAAGTGATAGAAATCCAGCTAACATAGAATAGGCCAATTTCCTTTCTGCCTAAAGTGCATATACTCTTCCTATGGCTTGGAATACTTTTACTGTTCGCCACCCTTCACAGATCCAATCCTTGCTCTCAGGCTTTCAGATATCAATTTAACCATAGTTCCCTAGCCAACCAACACCCCCATTTTACATGAATTCATAACTTCCAAAACATCTAGTTCATAGTACTTTCCATTGCTTGCTTCTTAAACAAATAGCATATTTATTTGTATATTTTATGCTTTTACCACCAGGGTATTAATTCCACCAAGACAGAAACCAGCTGCATTCCCACCTATAGCTAATATAGCACCTTCCCTTTCATAGACATTCAAGAAGCATGAATTAATAAGTGATTCTCCTCTTGTTACCAATTTGTATAGACTCTATATTAATTGCTTTTGGATAATCATCTCCAAAGTTGCTAGTAGCATCCTAGTAATCCTTCTTGGGTCACTCTGTTTTCTTTTCTTTCTTTCTTTCTTTTGAAAGAGACAGAGAAAAAGAGAGAGCACATGCACATGCAAGCAGGGGTGGGGTGGAGAAAGAAGGAGAGAGAGAATCCTCAGGCTTTGTGCTGTCAGGATCAGCACTGGATCTCACGGTTCCTGAGATCAGGACTTGAGATGAAATTAAGAGTCAGTGCCTTAACCGACTGAGCCACACAGACATCCCTCAAGTAAGTTTTATCTTTTTAAAGACACAATTTCCCTGTGGCTTTACCTCAACATAATTTTTTTTCTTTCTGTCTCTCTCTCTTTTTTTTTTACCTCAACATAATTTCTAAGTGTGTTTACAGTGATACATTAAAATAAGTTTAACATGGTTCCAGACTGACTCTGAGCACCTCCAAGGGAAGGTCTATTACATCCCAGAAAATAGCGTAAACTAAAGGCTTTTTAATAAATAGGTAAACAAATAAATAAATGACTGAAAAGCATCCATCACAGTACTACATGGTGCTTTCTACATTATAAATATCTTATACATTGTAATTTTATTAATTAATGACTAAAGAAGCCAAAAGATAATTTATCCTATTGACCCATCTTAAACTACCTTTCAATTTAGGTAATGTGACATATTTTGCTCTGTCAGTATAATATTCTGGGCTTCCCAGGATGCTAAAATCTCTGTTTTTTAAAATTTTCTCTGATAAATGAGTTTTAGAAGTCAAGGATATCCAGTTTTTAACCTAGCGGGACTAATGTGGCAAATCAATTGTATTCACTTTTACTGAATGTTCACTGAATACCATATGAGTTTTTGAATTCTATGCTAAACACTGGGCATACAGAACTATAAAGTATGGTTGCCGATCTCCAGGGATATACAAAAAGGAAGCACAAGCAAAACAAACAAACAAATAAACAAACAAAAAACAATATTACAAGGTAACACATGCCATGTATAAACGAGAGGCAGCAACCAAAACTCCTCTTAGCCTTGAGAGAACTAAGTCACTCTCTATGAAGGACACAGAGAATGCTTCACTGAAGGAGTTGAAATTAAAATACAATTTGAAGGGGAGCCTTGGTGGCTCAGTTGGTTAAGCAACCGACTTCGGCTCAGGTCATAATCTCGCAGTTTGTGAGTTCGAGCCACGCGTTGGGCTCTGTGCTGACAGCTCAGAGCCTGAAGCCTGCTTTGGATTCTGTCTCCCCCTCTCTCTACCCCTCCCCTGCTCATGCTCTGTGTCTCTCTGTCTCTCAGTCTCTCAATAATAAATAAAAAAAAAAGTTAAAAAATGCAATTTGAAAGATTCAGACCAAATGCATGACAAAGGGAAAAACATTAATAATGTTGCTGGGGTTAGAATTCATATGCTACTTAGACAGCAAGCAAGAAAAAAGTAATGGCAGAACACCAATAATTAAATAAGCCGTGTTGGCTGGAGTAGAAGATTGGAGTATATTAGTTATTAGTGGTGAATTTGAAAACATTATAGATGATTAGATAGTAAATGGCTGTCAAGAGGAAAAACTTTTTCTCTACTCTTAGAGATTAAGTTGCTGAGGTCATGTGAATTAAACCAACAAAAGACAGATTGATAGGAGAAAAAGGAGTAGAATCTTTATGAATATTTTACATGCACAGGAGTTCACAGGAGAGAAATGAAATTCAAAGAAGTGGTTAGACTCAAGGGCTTATATACCATTTTTACAAGGGAAGGTGTGTTTGGGTTTCAAGGGATGATAAATCATGAGGAGGTGACTAAAAAATGCATGAGGGAACTAATGGAAGATAAAGGTTATTTTAGTAGGATCTCTTTATGCAAATTTGTCTTGGTGTCCAATTTCTTTGTCTGGTGTTAAGAACGTTCTCCTATTCCTCCTCCTGGTTCAGAAGGAAACACATTCACAAAAAGAAATTTATGTTCTGCCTTTAGACAATTAAGAGGAGGTCAAAGAACTCTTCCTACATTTGCTGATTCTCAGCTGTCTTTAGCTCAAAATAATCCTTGTATCAAAGAGGCATATCCTGATTCCCTTCATAACCTTGGATGCTTGGTTATGGACCTTGGATTTTATCTTATGTATAAACAAAGTCATTCAATGATTTGAACAGGAGATGAACTATTTTCCATTCTTTCACCTCTTTGAGCATATCTACTGTACTAGATAATCTTTATTCTTTTTTTGCTGATATGAATATGGAGAAACTAATATCAAAGCCAGTGGCTCATCTGAAGTCTTGTGAAAATTTGCTTGAGAGGTGCAGTCGCACTTTTTGCACCTCTGACCTCTTGAGCTATTGATAAATCTTATGATCACGTGTCTACCACTTCCAATTGGTGAATATTATAGATGGTAAGTATAGATAGGTAAAATGAGGAAAATAAGATCAAAAGAAGGGGCATTTCAACTTAACATATCCTAAATGATACTGTCTTTCTGTGTGTCCTGCATCACTGAATGGGGGAAATAAAGATGAAATAAAGCTGTATTTGAAAATTGCACTTGACCTGTAATATCATTTTTGAACAAATATCATGGAATCCAAATTTCTCTTTACCAGTCTTGAGTTATGAAAGGAATTTTATCTTTACCAATTCCTTGGACAATTATGATAGCTTTTATAATTATAGTCTGAGATAATACCAGGCAATTTGCAGACAAGATGAGATAAAATACCTTGACATCAGTTGCAGGAGCATCACATAATTCCATTAGGAGTATTTAGATTGCCATAGCACCATCTGGATATCTCTTTGTTAAAGAGTCCTTTTTCACAGATTAATGTACTTCATCATACATTTATTCATGGATGAAGAGTTAGTTGATGAAAATAGTACAACACTGACTTGCTGCTATTCCTTTATCTGTGAGCAAACATCAATGCCTCTTTTTCAATGCATCCTGGAGAGATTTGCAAACCTCATCTTAGGATTTTAAATTTTCAACTCTGAAAACACATTTGTATAGAGCACAATTTCTCATATGTATGTATGTATGTATTTATGTTTATTTATTTGATGAACACGCTTGTTAACCATGGAAGGGAGAAGAATTGAATTTTAGCATGAAAAGCATAGAAACAAAAGTTGTACATGCCAGTAGAAAGATTGAGGTGAATAGTATTAATCAGAAAGCACATCCACATAGAAGCATTCAATTAAGAGGAACCAAGCAGCTTTGGTGAATATAGAGTAATATCCTTTTCAAATCTGGGCTCCCAATCTAGTACCCTTAAATGTTTATTTGCATTTTAATTGCTTGAAAAACAGTAGGATATCAGTGAAATTCCTCAGAAGGCAAATAGTCAAAAGACTCCACTTAAGGCCTGTAGTTAGTGATTCTCATTGCGGTACAGCAGAATGCTTTCTTTAATAGGATGCTTTTAGAAGGCATTCTCAGTTTGTAATTCCGGAGCATGTGCAATGCTATTAACAGTTGTGTTTACCCTGGCTTTAGAATGCTTGAGACAAAGGCTATGGTATCCTTTCTTTATAGCGGCCACAAATGGTTATAATTATACAATTGTGCACAGAAATAATGTTCATAACCCCAAGGATTAAGAATTCTTTAACTTCTTATGTCTGCTTACCTTGAAATACACATCATAGAGAAAAATGAGTAATATACTCATTAGTTGATAAAAAAATTCTACTTGCAATATCCAAATTATTGTCAAATAAGCTTTTTGAGCAATAGACTTTGTTAAAGTAAACAATATCCCCAAACTTCCCCCAAAAGAGCTGGCATAATATTTTGATGTTCTGTTCACATATATCGAAACACTTTTGGAGTTATGTGCTCAAATATCTGAAATGTCAACAATTGGAGCAGCTAACATTTGAGAACACTTTATTTCCACTACAAAAAATCAATATAATGCCTAAGCAAAAATACTGCACAAAATACACTCTTTCTGTAGATTAATATCATAAATACTAAATTGGGCAAGAGAGATAATTTGTGAAAAATTAATTACTTGGGAAAATAAAATAGGAAGTAATTGATGTGTGATAAATTTTATTGTTTTAATAATTTTTCTTGTAGAGTGTCCCATTGCCCTTCTTATTTGCTGAGCTATCATCAGATTTCCATATGAATAATTTATTGACTTTTTTACCCTCTCTTTTGATAAGAGAAGAAAGATATCAAGTGTAGTAAGGGATTTAGACAGCAATAGTATCAGGCAGTCATTAATATGATTTTTTGTAGGCTCAGACATTGCGTGTATGGGTATAAACGTGTGTGAGTGTGTGTGGACATGTGTCTATATGTGTTTATTTGTGTATGTGAGTATGAATATTCATATCCATATCTGCACCCATTGAAAGATGAGGCAAGTTAAAAAAATTCAACAACACAAAGAGCAAAGTAATTAGTTTTGTTCTACTACTGCTTTTACTGAAATAAAAATAGCATAGCTTCTGTATTGAAATGCTATAAATAGCTCATGAGAAATAACAGTAATAATTTTTCAGTACTTGGTATGTGGCAGAAGCTGACCTAAATACTTTTTATGCATTAACTAAGTTACTCTTTATTACAATGTTATAAGGTAGATACTATTATTGTCCTCTCATTTTATAAATGAGAAAACTAAGGAACAGAAAGTCCAGGCAACTGTTTCAAAATTGCACAAGTAATTGGTGGAGACCAATTGGTGGAGGATTTGAATCCAGGCAGTTCATGTCAAGTCCTTTCTTTTAATCGCTATTTTATGTTGCATCCTTGTGGGAAGCATGATCGAAAGCTGAAGCATTTTGGAGTCAGTGGCTAAGGTAAGAAAATCCAATGTACTTTAAATGTGCACCAAGAAATATAATACTTAATTTTCTGGGTTTTTGTATTGTTCATTTATTGTCTCATGACTTACTATTAATCTGCCACAAATAGCCTTTAAGGTCCTTCAGAGCTGGTTCCATACCCTTTGTTTTTCTTTGAATGCCACTAAACACATAATATAGTACCACATATATAGCAGGTTGTCAACAAGTGTTCTATTATTTTTTTTTTAATTTTTTTTTTAACATTTATTTATTTTTGAGACAGAGAGAGACAGAGCATGAACAGGGGAGGGTCAGAGAGAGGGAGACACAGAATCTGAAACAGGCTCCAGGCTCTGAGCTGTCAGCACAGAGCCCGATGCGGGGCTCGAACTCACAGCCCTCACGGACCGTGAGATCATGACCTGAGCTGAAGTCGGCTGCCTAACTGACTGAGCCACCCAGGCGCCCCAAGTGTTCTATTATTAATAGATTGATAAAGTAAACAATATCAAAAAATTGATTTGATTAAAAAATCAATTGATTTGATTAAAAAATTAATATACTTAAACATTCTCCTCCTTCCTTTATGTAAAGCATTCTGCTTCATAGTTTTCAGTGTGAGAAGACCTATTATGTTTAGATTTTTCTGTCTTGTCACTGAAAGTATAAAATCTTTCTACAATATCCATATGCATGGATTATTTATTATGGATAGGAACTTCTCCACTGAGTAGGTAACATGAATTGCTGTTCAAATCTTACATAACGTATCTTTAAAAGAAGGGTTCTGTTAGATTGCTTGTTTGCTTTCAGATCCATTCCCTCCCTGTTCCTCATTCTACTCTGTTCTGTGAGGGCTGACCCTGCAACTGAATTTCCCAGGTTTCCCCTTGCCCACTGGTTCTTGGCAGGGCTTGCTCTAATGCACACTCACCTGAGACTGGAGAGTGTGAAGAAGAGAGCCTGGTGACTTGGGGTACCATAACCTGAAAGTGGCCTTTACTGTAGTTATAACTTTCCACAGATCACCTTGACTTCTGAGATTTGGTAAAATCTCTTTCTCCCTGCATCCGAGACCCAGTAGTGGTCATACCTTCTCTTGCTTATCTCTGGGTTGCCTCACTATCTCCTATTCTGTCTCTTCTATTACATGTGTAATGAATTACCTGAACCAAATTCCCCCTTTCTAAAATAGTTACAGTGCTGTTTTCTTTTTTTTTTTTTTTTTTTTCCCCTATTGGACTCGGACCGATACAAGATATATAGTAGTTATATAATACTTTGTAACTCAGAAAAATTTGTGTCATGCCATTGTTGTTCTATTAACATCCCTGATACTTTTTTTTTTTAACCTTCATTTTTGGGAGAGAGAGTGCCAGCAGTGAAGGGGCAGAGAGGGGGGAAAGAGAACGTGAGACAGCGCAAAGCCTGACGTGGAGCTCGATCCCACGACTGTGAGATCATGACCTGAACTGAAATCAAAAGTCAGACGTTCAACCAACTGAGCCATCCAGGTGCCCCACTCATCCTTGATATTCTTTATTTTCTACTTGATTGAGTTATTTATGTAGCATTAGGAACAATGCTTCATTGTTTCATTCTTGTGTGATAAGTTTCATTCTTGTGTGATAGGTAATATATATTTACAACCAAATGACCTCCTCCACCTATTGCTTACATTCACAGACTCACCAACAACCTTACTTTCTAAAAGAAAAAGTTACTATAGAAGATAAACAAGTCCATGACAGTTGTATAGTTTATTTTTGTTTAAAACAACTATGTTTAATACAGCTATGTTTTATGTGGGTGGAAAAAAGGACCTGCAAGAAACAGAAGTTTTCAGGGCAATTAATTTTGTAAAGAAAAAAGATCCCTCAGAGGACACCTTTTATCTCTTTGCATTATTCTGTGATTGTCACCTATTGAAAACTAAAGGATCGCTTCTCAAGTGCCTGTCAACTAAAAGACAGTCAAGAGTGACTCCTTTACTTTTCAAAAGCTGTGACTGAAAAGGCCACAGATTGTACTGTCATCCATCAGTATACTGGTAGAGAAATGTCTGTAGCAAGGTTGATATATTGTGGGCACTGCTTAATTACAATCCTCATTTTGATTCCTAGTATGTAACCATAGATCCCACAAAATATTTTCTTTGACATTTTCTGATATACAATTATTTACATGCAGAGGCTCTATTTATTTATCCAATTACATAGAGAAAATATACAATAGTACCTTCCAGGACTTCTTGGAGAAATGGCTGATTTAAGGGCCAGTGCAGGGAAAACATAAGATGAACCTTTCATGCTGGGAGTGCTCATTGCTCCTCAGGTTTCACTATTTCTTGAAACTAGCAGTGGACAGAACAGGTAATATATTTATGCATATTAATTCCTGTATCTACATATATCTATAATTGCCTCTGTATCTATCCTTCTGTATACATATGAAGCAAAATTTAAGGCCATGATGATATCTATGACTCTACTTCCAAAGCACAAGTTTATTCTAGCCTTAATTTCTTGTTTATCTTTAAATTCCTTCTCCAACAGTAAGAAACCTGGGTCCTGCCATCTGCCAGCCGTTTACTTACTTGTTCATCCTCAGTATACACATATAGTGGTTTCAGAATTGTTTGTCTGTGCTCCTGTAAGAAACAACTTTACTAACTACACCACAGTGTTTATGTATAATTCTCTTGGTTTATGGTTTACAGTTTACACTTTCCAGTCAAAACATATTTTTTTTCTAAAATTACTTAGGTCATCTACTTTTGTTTTTGTTTCTGTTGTGTACATTAAAATTTACACTTTTTAATGTATCGTTCTATGGGATAAAGTCAGGTATCTATCATTCCAGTGCCAAAAAGAACTATTTCTTTAACCAAGAATTTCTCTCTCATGTGTCCCTTTGTATTGGCTTCCTTAATTTAAACAATTATCAGGAAACATCTATTGACTGATCAGGTGGATGGATATACTTCTCTACTTTCTAATGCAAATATAAAATTTCATCCCCAGATTTCCATCTTTTATAAGAAAAGGATAAACTTTTTAGTATGATATGATCTGATTTCCCACTCATTTATTCTCATCTGGTTTCTGCCTTACTGAATGACTCATCTTTGAACAGAGAAGTTAGTCACTCCTTTTTAGTATTCATACAGCACCTGAAACATACTTCTTATTCTAGTATTCTTCACACTGAATAGTAACCATTTGTGTGCTTTTCTGCCTCTCTAATTTGAAAATGAGTACCTTCATACATGATGCCTGATACTAATTCATCTCTGTGTCTCCAGCACTTTGGACAGTTACAGGTATACCGTAAGACTTTTTCATTGTTGGCTAGATGAAAAGGGCATGACTGAAGTAGTGTGCTTGAAGCTGGGGGTTGGTGGAGGGAAATCAGAGACAAAGGCAAAGGCAATGATCGGATCCCTATCTTCAAAATGTATAAGATATCTGCTGTGGACTGAGTGTCTATGTCCCTCCAAAATTCAAATGTTGAAGGCCTAATCCTCAGTATGATGGTATTTGCAGTTGCAGTCTTTGGGAGTCTTAATTAGGTTTAGATGAGGTCATGAGGGTAGAACCCCCATCATGGGATTAGTGACTTATAAAAAGATGAAGGGACCACAGCTCTTTCTCTCAACCATGTAAGGATACATTTAGCAAGAAGGCAGCTGTCTGCAAATGAGGAAGAGGGCTCTCTCCAGACATCAAATCTGTTGGCACCTTGCTCTTGGACTTCACAGCTTCTAGAGCTGTGACAAATATATGCTTACTGCTTAAATCATGATTTTTTTAAATAGTCCAAACTGAATAAGATAGTCTCTGGAGGGGCAGACTACCAAGATGAATCAGTAAAAGTTAATTGGCATTTGATGACTCCATGAAACATTTTTTTTAAAGTTCTGATTTTGACATCTAACCTTGTGAAAACAAGAAAAAGGGTGAGTAAAGTTTTAGTGTTTCCCACCTAATATATTTTTTTTTCTATAAGACGCTTAAAAAGAGAAGCCATAAAGACTATGTCAGGGGCAGAAAATAGGCTTTTGTTAAAAATGTAGGGAAATTCAAGAATATTTTGTTCTAGATAATCTGACAGGGAGAGAAGAATGCGTGTGTGTGTTTTCTTTCTTTTTTTTTAATGTTTATTTTTGAGAGAGAGAGAGAGTGTGTGTGCAGAGGAGGGGCAGAAAGAGAGGGAGACAGAGAATCTGAAGCAGACTCTGTGCTGACAGCAGAGAGCCCGATGTGGCGCTCGAACTTACGAACTGTGAGATTACAACCTGAGCTAAAGTCGGACACCCAACTTTGGAGTCGGAGTCAGTGGTGGGGAGGTGGCCCTGGAAAGAATGTTTTGATTCTCAGGTTTATCAAATTTTGTTTCCCTGAATAAGATAAAGAAATTGAATGAATAAGAATTAATCTTATTCAGAATCCAATGAGGGAAGAAGGCAATAACAAAAAAAAAAAAAAAAAAAAAAAAAAAAAAAAAAAAAAAATTACCAGCTCTGCTGCAACAAGTTTAGGGAGGTAAGTCAGACAGCAAATAGCCCATTCATGCAGGTGGAAACTGCTTGGGGAGGCTGATCTTGCTCTAGGCTGTGTCTGCTGCGATTCACTTCATTCTTTTCTCTTGTAATAACACTGAAATTCAGTTTTATTTTTCTGACTAGCCTTCTGCCCACTTCCTTCTCCTGTACCCTAAATTTAGAATGCAGACACATAAATCTCACTGGGGAAAATATCTGGAGACTATGTTTGTTTAACACTATTTTATATTCACAAAAATCATAGCTTTTGTTATTACATATTTAAAATTGTTTAATATTTATTTTTGAGCGACAGAGAAAGACAGAGAGAGATAGAGAGGGAGATAATGAGTGGGGGAGGGGCAGAGGAAGAGAGGAACACAGAATCTGAAGCAGGCTCCAGGCTCTGAGTCATCAGCACAGAGCCCAACATGGGGCTCGAACCTACGAACTGCAAGATCAAGACCTGAGCGAAAGTGGGGTGCTCAACTGACTGAGCTACCCAGGTGTCCTGTGGTATCACAGATTTAAATATGCAGAATGAGTGACCAAATCTTGGTAAACATGACTGAGTCATGTAAAATTGAAATAGGCCATACTAATGTGGTTAATTTAGGGTATTATGTAGATCAAAGGCACACACAAGAAGTAAAACAAATACTCAAAGAAAACATCATTTTAGGCTTGGGTATTCAATCAAAGAATGTTTTACAGAGCAGGTCAGTTTTTAACTGAGTCTTCAAGTAAGAATGATTTTAATAGGTGAAGAGGGAAAATTTTTCTATGAAAGAGAAATTGAACAGAGGTAAGATCGTGTAAGTATGTGTGGGTCAGTGACTATGCTAATTTGAGTAGAATAGTTTTGTAAAGGAGAACAAGGCATTCAAAGACCTAAGATATCATTTGAAAGTTGTAGAAAGTATGGAGATAAAAATATAACTTGCCAAACAAACCTACAGAGAAGTGTCTCTCCACAAGGAAACAACTGTATTTATTCTATTGTTGACTAAGTGACAGACTGGGACAGTGGATGAGGTGCTTTCTTGAAGATTTCGTCACTACTGTCCTCATTTTTAAATGTTTGTCCTGACTATGGTTTTGACTCTACTACTCCCTTTGCTTGCTAATAGGGCAGCAGTGTTAAAGCTTCTAAATACATTTTGAGACTAACAAAAACCAAGTTTCTTTATCAGCAATGTCAGAGACCCTTCAGTGATCAGAGCAGACCGAACATCTTCCTTCTCTTCTGTCACTGCACACACATATGTGCTGATAGATAACTGTAGGGTGTGCGTGCATTTGTGAATGCTTACCTCGAAAATATACCTTCCTACAAGTCCATGGTGTCCAAGAAAATGCTATTGGTTCTAACAACTTAGTCAAACGGTTTAATTGTTCTTCCATTTGACAGCCTCACTCAGTTTTCATTTTATGAGGCAATAAATGTTTCCTACTAGCAGGATTTACTCAGCACATTTAGATGAACTATTTATTACAATGCATATCATATATGGCAGAAATTAAAACACACACATACATTTATCTCAAGATGTAACATGAAAATGATTTTCAAAAACCTCACTGCAGCATTTGCCTTCTAATATCCACTTTTCAAATTATTTTCCAATTTCTCATGTGTGGGAGGATTCTGTGTGTTGTGTACAAAGGTGCTTGTGTGTGTTGTGGGTTGTGTATTAAAGTCCTGGTAAATATAGTTATGAATGCATCAAAGGCAATTTAGTATGTGATTTTGATTGGGTATATTGTAATACTGCTGATTAACAGCTGTCAGTATGGGGGAAAATCCTCCAGCTACTCAAGGTTTAGTTTACCGAACAACATTATTGCTATTCTCTGAAGCTGACAAATCATTTTGAATAAAGCATTATATTTCATTAAATAAAACTCTATTCTTTTCATGGTACACAATAAGTTTCACCTAACTATGCACAGTGGCAAAGGCTGGCAGGTACACATATATTACGTTTCATAATTATTCTCATTATTATTTGCATAAACACAAAGCGTAGAAACTCAGAGTCAAGCTCTCTCAGGATCCCAGTACCTTGGCATCATTCACAAAAGTTTCCATCTTTGTAGCTCTCTGATTTCCTTTAGGCCATAATAACACCTGTCCTTGGTCCAAGCAATTGTGTAGCCAGCAGGTGGAAGAACACTAAGCACAGTGCCTTGCTTAAAATAGGAACTTGATGCCTCTCTATGTAGGGCTAAGGTGGGGAGCCCAGAGGGTAAACAGACACTGACCTAGAATTAAAACTCAGAGTTGGTATCTCAATCTCACCAATGCCAGCTTTCTGACTTTTTGAGGCTCTACAGCTGCCTGACTACCACCAGCAGCTTCACCTGCTCCTGGTCACACCCACTCCCTGATCGCACCAGGTCCTGGACTACATCCTGCTCCTGAAGTGAACTTGTTCTTTGACTGCATTGTCCTTCCTGACCACACTGTGCTCTCTGACTACACTTGGCTCCCGAACCTCAGTCTATTTGTGACTACACCCTACACGCTGTCTACACTCTGTTCGCTGCCTATACACCTTCCCATGACGGTATCCAGGATGTTGACCACACATTTCTCCCTGACTACACACCCTGCTACATCCTACCACCTGGCTGTTTCCTGCTCCCTCACGGTACCCTAATCCTTAACTGCACTCTGCTCCTTGGCTACACCCTGCTTCTGACCATATCCTGCTTCCTGAATATACTCTGTTCCCTGGCAACACTGAGTTCTTTGACTACACTGTGCTCATGGCTGCATTCATCTCACTACCATATTGTGCTCTCTTCCTACATCCTGCTCCCTGCCTACACCCTTCTCCCTGATTGCGCTCTGCTCCAAGACTACATTTAGCTCCCTGCCTACACCCTTCTCTCTGCCTACATTTTTCTTCCTGGATACACCTGCTCCCTGATTGCACTCTGCTCTGCATTCCTCCACCTGATGATACTCTGCTCCGGAGTACACCCTCCTGCATGATGGCACTCTCTCTGTGACCATATTCAACCTCTTAACTCCCCTGCTCCCTGACTACCCACACTTCCTGACTACACTCCCACCCTGCTTCATGACTACATTCTGCTCCCTGACTGCAAGCTTGTCCCTGACTACACCTGGCTCCTACTGCCTGACCACAGTCTACTCTTTAATTATATGCTGCTCCACTATACTACACAGGCCCCTGACTACCACCTGCTCCCTGAGCACACTCTGCCTCCTTCACCATACTCTGCATAATAAATGCACTCTGCTTCCCCAATCCACTTGGCTTCTTGTGTCAACAACATCTCCATTGCCTTCTTTTTTTTTCCTTCCTTAGGTTTTTATTGTTGGGCCTCTTGGATAACGTAACTCTCAGAGTGACCTGCCAGCTGTCTTTCTGTAACACATATAGTATCTATTTACAGAATAGTGGTAGGCAGATAGCAAATATTTGAGGCTTTGTGGGCCATAAAGACTCTGCGATGACTACCCAATTCTGGAATTGTGCAAAAGCAGCCATAGACAATACGAAAACAGAGGGATTTCTGTGTTTCAATAAAATTATTTTAATAAAATCAGGCAAGTAGGCAGCATTTGGACCATGGACCCTAGTTTACTAACATCTCTCATCTGGACTATCTTTCAAACTCTGGTAAGGGCTTAGTACATTTTTACCATGATTTTTACCATTTCAACTAAAAACAAATTCTTATATTCTGCTTAGAAAGATAAAGGAAAAGACAGATTAATAATTTATACAGATTCAGGGCACCTGGGTGGCTCAGTCAGATAAGCGTCCGACTTGGGCTCAGATCATGATCTCACTGTTCCTGAGTTTGAGCCCCATGTCGGGCTCCGTGCTGACAGCTCAGAGACTGGAGCCTGCTTCAGATTCTGTGTCTCCCTCTCTCTCTGCCCCTCCCCCACTCACACTCTGTCTCTGTCTCTCAAAAATAAATAAACATTAAAAAAATTAAAAAATAATTTATACAGATTCAAGAAGGAAGTAAATGGGGCCTTAAAATTGTCCAATAAGAGCCTTTTCTCTTTTACATAAAAAGAAAATTAAACCATAGTCAATTCTCCATTCCATTATTTTGTTTCTTGACTAAACACAGCTTTATATTGAAAGAACTATTTTCCCCCAGACTCATAAAAGGAAATAGGAGACATCCAACAGTCCATATGTTTGGTCTCCCTTGTAAGTAACTAGCAACCACACATACAAGGTCATTTTAAAGCCTCATCAAGGCTGCAGTGTGGCCTACTGCCTCTCCCACCTTTTGACATTATCTGTCATTCTACTGTTAATTATATTCCTATAATAATGTTTTAGACTCCACAGGGGAAACATTAAAACACAAGTTACCTAAGTCTTAATGTGAATGTATTTTACATCCTTTATAGGCATAAGGTTTTGATAAATGGAAGAAGAAGAAAATATGAACACTTCGTGTTGGTCTAGTTGCAGACAAACTTTATATTTCTGAACAGGGGCTCATGTCAAATGTAACTTTTAAACTAACTACTTGATTTAAAGCCACTCCATTTATTTCTTAGCTATAAAATTGAACAATTTATTCAATTCTCTAAGCCTCAAATTTTTGTATCTCTAACATGGAACAGTAACAGAATATTACATGGGACTGGATCCATAGTAAGACCTTAACAAATTTAAGCTATTATGATCATAACTCTAGGTCCTTTGGACTGTTAGCCACTCTCACACAAAGGTTATATATAAATGTGGCATTCATGTAACTCCTGGCATTTTGGGGGCAGTTTATAGTTTCAAAGTTTTCTAGTAATTTGGTTGGTATATAGAATCACTATAGAACTCTGGGAGCAGGTTGTAGTGGCACCAATACACATATGAAGAAACTGGAACTCAGTATATTAAAGTGATTTTCACTAGTTTATTCAATTCTTTGGTGGTGGAATCATGTATTCTTCTTGAGAGAAATATGTTTCTCAGACAATCAGTTACCTAAGTTATAACTAATGGCTTCTGGAGAAAGTATATATTTCAAATTCTAGACTTTGAGGCCAAAGGCAACTCAATTTCAGTTTTTTCTATCGTGACCTGGAAAACTCGGGCATCTTCCTGAGAGGGTTAGCCTAGCACAGAGAAATTCTCAATCTCCAAACACTCTATTTGGTTTTTGATGTTTGAAAGACCTTTATATGAGGAAAGCTCCTTTATTTGACAATTTGAATACCACTTAAAATGGACTTGATCTTGGCAGATGGCACTGTGTGGTTTGGCTCCTACCTACATCTCCAGTTTTATGTTGAGCCTTTTTTCTTTTGTCCTTTCTGTTCCTCTAAGCTAGAAGCTTCTCTGCTCCTCAGACTTTCCTACTCCTAGTTCTCCCAACCACATTTCTGCCTATTTGAAAATAAGCCATTATTCTTTGCAATTGCCACTAACACTTCATGTTTCAGCTTACTTGTCATTTCTCTAAGAAAGCATTTGATGTACTCTGAGACTAAAGTTAAGTTACCTTCTTCTATCGTCACCAAGTATTATAATTATTTTCAGGTCCCTCGGAAAATATTTCATCAATGTCTTTCTTCCTCAATAAATATAAGCTTCATGAAGGCAGAAACCACATCTCTTTTGTTTGTTATTTCTCAGTGTCTATCACATACTATGCCCTCAATTAATAAGCGATTCACAGAGTCATATGCCTTTTGTGGTACAAGTAACCAAAATCACATCTTTTCTAGAGAGAATCATGATAAGGGAGTGAGCTGAGAGAGGACAGTGGTGCTACCAACATGATTGGGGTTAAAGAAGAGCAAAAGGAAATGTCACAGAAAGGGACTGTTTCAGAGACAAAAGAAAACACAACCCATTCACTAATTTACATTACTTTGTACTGTACATAGAAGATAAGAGACTCTACTTTTTTTTTCTACGTAGTGCACTGTTGTGGTATAGGGATAAGAACATGATCATCGGATGTGAATCCAGATGGCTAAATGGTGGCTATCACCCAAGGGAAGCACTGGGGAAAGAATAAAAGATCATATGCTAGAGAAGTTCAAGTTGAAGCCTCACATTAAAAGAATCACAGAGTAGTTGCCCTGGCTGGAGGGCTCCTGAGTACAGTGACATGAGTTGTGCATTTCACAATTTAAGAGGACACCATTCACCTATATTATGACACCTGAAGCTAATATAACATGGTATATTAACTAACTAGCATTAAAATAAAAACTTAAAAACAGAGGACATCATTCACATATATTTGAAGCTACCTGTCAAAGTGGGCTTTCAGATATCCTTTTGCTTAAATTATTACAGGGGAGATAGAGCCTAGGTCCCAGGGGCTAAGACCACTAAGATGAGGAATTGATGATTAATTAACTTTTTATCAGGCCACATTCAACAGAATCCCACTTTATAAAGTAAATGATCATTTATCACATGACAAGATATATGCAGCCTGGGGCTGGGGCAGCTTATTAAGGAAAGACCAGAGGCTGAAGCTCTCTCTGCACTCAGCTTTGTTAGCTCTACTTGGAGGATTTGAGCTGGGCACACTCTCTTCTTGAGCAAAACTGGAAAACCTCAGTAGAGGAAGATGAAGGGCGGGAGATGATAGGTATGCA
Organism: Panthera uncia; assembly: GCF_023721935.1. NCBI lineage: Eukaryota > Metazoa > Chordata > Mammalia > Carnivora > Felidae > Panthera > Panthera uncia. The sequence goes on from NW_026057578.1 coordinate 68,387,363, forward strand.
GCGTAGTGTCTGGCACACTTAGGGTCACATTGAAAGGTAGGACTGCAGCTCTTGTTTTCTGGCAGAAGACAAGGTTTGAACACTGAGTCTGAGCCAACCGTACTCTGGGCGTATTTCCTAACCTACTTAAACATAAATATAGGTCCGTCATTTAACTAGCAATTGACTTTAAAACATTGATTTTTAAAGTGTAAAAAAATGGACGGAGGTGAAAGGTAAGAGGACAAAAGGAAGAAACATTCTGAATGAGATGCTTGAAAGGGATCATAAAACAAAAAGGCCTAAAGAATTAGTACTTAAAAAGAATACTGAGATTTAATTTTCAAAATAGTAAAAGAACTATCTAGGTGTGGGTGGATAAGAAGGAGCATGTATTTAGATGTTGGCCCAGTAATTACTATGTATAATATTAGACTATATTACAACAGAACCTGCAGAAACTAGATTCACTGAATAACAACATCTAATTATATCAACAGGGATATCACTATACTTTGCAAAGTGGGTCTATTCCATGCAAGAGTTTTGGTGTCATTCTTGGAATTAGCAGTCCCTTTAAGAAGTACATGTATATTCTCTTTCAAAAGAGATCTAATTGCTGCTGAGGCACCCAAAGGGAGTGAATTTAGAATCTTCTATTTTATTTGAATGACTCAATCATTCAAGATTTTCCCAGGGAGGAAAATGTCTCCAGCATAAATGGCAAGTTAAGCTCTTTCATATGTAATAACTATTTCAACTAACCAGATCCTTTCTAATGTGTTGCCTCTTTTGAGTTAAATTATTCCCACTAAATAATTATGTACTTTTGGATGCTTCATGGTGCAACTAGAGAATCTAAATTAAAATAGAGTTTAATTTGGAAACATAGCTACCTATACAGCTTTCTTTGGTGCCTTTTTAACTAACTTTTCAACAGGTTCTTTTATCTTTTTGTCTCTACTCTTTTTTTAAGTTTATTTATTTTGAGAAAGAGAGAGAGTGTGCGAATGAGGAAGGGGCAGAGACAGAGGGAGATATAGAATCTTAAGCAGGCTCTGCACTAACAGTGCAGAGCAGATGCGGGACTCCATTTCACAAATCGTGAGATCATGACCTGAGTCGAAATCAAGAGTTGGATGTTTAACCAACTGAGCACCCAGATATGCCGCCCCCCCCACCCTTTTTTTAAATCTTATTCCCTAAGAAGTAGCCCTAGCAGGAACTTGAAAACTAGTGTGAATGAGGGGAAATTATTTAGTTTCTCTGAGATTCCATTTTCTTATTTGCTATACTGATATATGAGGTACCTCACTGGTTTGAAGAGATGATTAGAGATATCCTCATATATAAAATACCTAGCAGAGGGGCACCTGGGTGGCTCAGTCAGTTAAGCCAACAACTCTTGGTTTTGGCTCAGGTCATGATCTTGCAGTTTGTGAGTTTGATCCCTGCATCAGGCTCCACACTGGCAGTGTGGAGCCCGCTTGGGATCTCTCTCTCTGCCCCTCCCCTGCTCATTGTCTCTCTCAAAATAAATAAAACTTATTTTTTTAAATATCTAGCAAAACGTGACAGACAGTAGATACTCCATAAAAGTTAATTTCTCAATCCCACCTCTCTTCTTTCCCTCCACCTCCACCTCTTTCTTTCTTTTCCTTAGAGATGAAAAGTTTCAGGTCACTCCTCTTAATTTTGTAGACTACCTCTTCTCTCTTGGCTACCTTTTTGCCTTTTTTTCAACCACTTGCATCTTGTATAGTATTGTTAAATTCAACAATGACCTGATGGTTGAATTTGAGAAAGTGATTAAGACTCAAGAATAACCTCACACAGGAATAGGGGAATTAAAACTCTCACAAATATTAGGCTCCCAGGAATGTAATAAAACCAATCCAGCAGGAAATAACTTGATAGGAGGCAGTCAAAGGATCCTCAGGAAGATCTTGTTTCCCATGCTTATGTCGGCCAGGTCAGTGTTACCCATATTCAGATGCACACATAGAGAGAAGGACATTTTATATATCAAATAGTATATAGCCTAAGGCTATTCTAAATGGCAAATCTGAAGTTGCCATATTGAAAGAGATGGGAAATATTTAGGGTCAGAATTATCTAACATCTCCTCAGCTAGGCTTACAGGGTTTAAAGTAGAGCTATATAACTCATTTGATTTCAGCAGGACAAGCTCATTGGAAATATAACATCTGTTCACCTAATGTTCTCCCCATGTAAGTCTCACTGCCTGATTGCTTGAAGTAAGACTTAAAAGTTTCAAGCAAGTGAACCCAAAAATGAGCATACATACAAACCGAATGTTAGAATTACATCATGCCTTTCACTACACTACAAAATTCTCAGTATCTAACAGAATCCATTGCCTCATCATTTAAACTGTTCTTAAAACAATTTTTTGTATACATCTATTTATTCAAGCAGTAAACAAATATCAAGTATGTGTAATGCTTCAGGCACTATATTAGGTAATAGGAAAAAAAGTGGTGAGGAAAATAGGCACATTCCCAACCTGTCATGAACTGTCTTGAGTTAAATTATTCCCACTAAATAATTATGTACTTTTTATGTACATACTTTTTTGTGTACATACTTTTTATGTACTTTTTTGTACACATATAAGTATATACTAAACAAATAATGACACAAAAGTAAAGTTTTATTTGTTCAGCATACTTCTAGATTGAGTCTTTGTCACACAGATATGCATTTTTTTCTGTTGATAGGCACCATTCGCTAAAGCAGAGGCTTTGTCTCTCTGACTGGGCCAGTGATAGTCTCCATATTTCTCTAGCTCACAGTAATTGGTCCAAAGTTGGGCCTGTAACCCAAATTGCCCCAAAGGTTCCTTTCTCTGGGTTTTCCTATCTGAAAACAATGGGAAAGAGCCCAGAAACTTCTGGCCACCATGATGCCCACCAGATGAAGTAGGTTCATTTTAAGTGGAAGACAACAAAGCCAAGCACAGACAGGCATAAATTATATATAAATGGGAAAGAGAAGAAGGGAATTCTACTAGTTTTATCCTTGCTTCCAGAACCCAAAGTCCCTGGAAGTGATCTGATTTCTATATTGTCTCCTTAGATTCTGGAAGATACTCAGATATTTTGTAATACTCATGCTATATAATCCTATTTTAGTTGAATTTCTGTCACTTGCAATTAAAACATTCTTGTCAATGGAAAAAATAAATGTGAATCCATATTTTTTAATGGATTAACAGAGGAGTCCACGTATGTCTTATGGAAAACTACCCCAAGGAAAGGTATTTAAACTGAAATCTAAAGGAGAGTCTTTGTTAACTGGGTATGGAGAGAAAAGGAAAAAGTAAGTGGAAGGGCCTGATGGTAATGTGTTTGAACTCCTGAATGAAGGCCAGGGATGCTGAGACAGTGATTTCCAGACCCAAATGGGTGAGGATCAAAGCACCAAGTCTTGTGGGGCCATTTTTTTTTCCTGACTAAGGTCATAAACATTAAATATTTCTTCATACACACACACACACGCACGACTTAATTTGAGGACAATTTTTACTGGTTGACACTGAATTATAAACTCTGTGATGAACAGAAATACATCTTTACAAACATTAGTAATACCCATTCTTCTATAAAACTTATGAGGAAGCTAAGTAACTATGACTAAGAAATAAATACAGATTAAATAAAATACGACAGAAAAGAATAGTACAAATGGGAGGCACTTGGGTGGCTCAGTTGGTTGAGCATCCAACATTTGGTTTTGGCTTAGGTCATGATCCTAGGGTTGTGAAATCGAGCCCTGCATCGGGCTCTGTGCTGAGCATGGAGCCTGCTTAAGATTCCCTGTATTCATCTGCCTCTGCCCCTCTCCCTTGCTCATGCATATGCACTCTCATTCCCTCTCTCTCTCTCAAAAAAAAAAAAAAAGTACAAAATGGACTTTTGGATACACAGCGATCAAACTGAAAAAGAACATCTGTGTCCCACAAAATTTCATTAGGGTAGGGGATTCTACCAGTTAGGAAAAGAAGTGATTACATTGCCTGGATTTAGTTTGCAAATACAAATATTTGATTGGGATGTAGGTCATTAGTGAAGAGACTGATAGATTCAAAAATCCAGAAAAAAAATACTCTTCGAAGTGTGAAAGAAAGATGAGATAGCAAAAGGGGAATAAAGTGGTATTACTGCTTAAAATTTTTATGTATCTTTATAATGTATATAGATTTTTCTCCTTAAATACCGGGGGCTATAGCCATAGTCATTCACCAGAGATAACAGACATTAGTAGCAATTTAATAGGAATAGATATATCTAGAAAGAAAAATAAAAATTAACCAACAATATTATGTAAAATTTTAAGACAAAATCATAAATCCAAAGCCACTTACAATATCTTATTGCCTAGCAGAAATCATCATTGCTTATAAAAACATGGCTTCACATAACGGCCATAGTCATTTTAAAAATAATTTGCTAATCACTTGCAGCAAAGATTTTAAAAAACATACAGCAATGCTATTTCATTAGAAGCTATACCAATATGTGTCATTTTAAGGTATAGGAAACTCGCTCACTCTGGCTCAGCCTGTTTCCATCAGTAGGAAATGACTAACTAGCTCAGCCCCAAGACTAGCTGCATGTTAAATTAAACACACACACACACACACACACACACACACACACACACACACATGCACACACACACACCCTTCAATTATTACTGTTATCCATATTCCTAACAAAGCTTATTAACTGCATTCGATGCCTATATTTAGTACTGTAATCTTCTTTATTAAACATTTCTTTTAGTAAAGTAAGTGAATATGTCACTAAACAATAGTCGTTAGAATTGTTTCAGTCCATTGTCCTCAATTATTTATGAAGTGAATTTTTAAGTCACTTAAGGGATGGGAAAACCAAGGAAGCTTGGGGTTGGTTAGGGCATAAAGAAATGAAACAAAATTGGGAGCAAAACCTGCTGCTTAAATGGAGGTGGGTTGCTTCCTTTGAAGTCTTGTGAATATTGCTTAGTGTTGCTAATTTAGAACACTCATTAGCATTAAAAAGCTTTAATTAAATGTTTAGTCCCTTGTGGTGGGTACCACACCACTTTGGAATTTTGTAGGTTGTGCCCTTTGCATTACTTGTAGATGAAGAAGCATAGTCTTCTGCATGATCTACAAGCCCTTAATCCTCTGGCCCCTTGTCTACTTCTCCAGTCTCATCCTTACCAGCCAGCCTACGGCTGATCATTCTCACACCAGAGCTAATTGCTTTCAGATTCCCAGATACCTCAAGCTTTTACTCTCAGGGTTTCCAGAATACTGCTACTGACTTCTCTCTCTCTCTCTCTCTGCTTCTTTTACTTAACTCTTGCTCTCTCTTCAAACTCACAGCAAACACTATCTTTTTTCAGGAAGCCATATTTAATCTCACCAGTTTGGGTTATGTGTTGCTCCTTTACATCATCTTCTGGGATTTTGAGCTTAACTCTAATATAACCTTTGGTATTATAACTGAACATTTTATTTTTAACTACTCTAGTGCCTAGTATAGTTCATATAATAAACACTCTCTAAATATTCAGTGAATAAGTAGATTAAACAATGAATCACAAGTGAAAAAATCTATGAAGTAGGAAATCAAGGAGTCACCCATTCCTTAATAAAATTGTTCAAATACCCTAAATAACTCTGATATCTTCAAAATTTTCTGTCTAGTTCTTTCCAAACTAGCTATTTGTACTCCTACTTATTACATCAGTATCCTTTTAAAGCCCTCTCATTCGTAAATCATTTAGACATAATTAAATTGACACTAAATTATACTGAACTCATCTGTATATCTGACCTGAAAAATTCATATTCAATTAACATTCGTTTTCCTCTAAAGTATACAGTCTTAAAATGGCACCATACCCACAGTTATCAGCTGGATGCTAATCTACACCAACTGAACAATTCATGTTGAAAAATGGCAGGCGACCCCACAACTTCTCAATTAATTGTCTGTGGCATATATTATTCTCAACAGATTCTACTTAGAATTTTGATGTGGGGGAACCTTAAGCCATCAACTAGCCTGAGTAGAACTTAAAGTTCAAGTTCATCAACTTTATCTGCTTCAATTATCAAGATTGTTTTTAGCCTCAGAGTCTCAGCACAGTTTGGTTCAGTGATGAGAATGTGAAGACTGGAAGCATGTAAGACTACACAAGCATGGGAAACATGGTGACCAGGCATTGACTCCATCCTTCTCCTTCCTGACGTTGTTTAAATTGCTCCAGATAAGCAGGTGTTGATTCTACTTCCCGGTTTCTTTCAATATTCGATAGTTGAACTACTCCACTTTATGGTAAAATATTCCATTTCTGCTTCTTTCTATGGTCAAAATTTAATAAGACTTGGGTAGTAGTTGCAGTTGTCAAACATTTTTTCATTGTTTTTTCCATGATGCTCCTGTGATGCCAGTCTGAGTTTCTATGAACATTTGGAGAAGTGATTGTTTTAAAAACATTATAATTACAAAAATAATTAAAAGAAAGAACTACTCTCTTCTCCTAATTTTACAGTAAATCTTTGAGAGTTAAGAGTTACTTTTTCACAAAGAAAGATGCAGGTCTTTGCTAGACACTTTTAGGGGTTAAGACTTGTGAAATGTAATGAAACACAGTCTTCTGACTACTTCAAAAGATACTATAAAACTTTGATAAAGATCAATCAAGTGCCACACTAATAATGTATTGGGATATCATAATAAATATGGTGAGGGCCATTTTTCTCCTAATTAGGTAAATAGAGAATGGACACTGAAGTTGTGGACACTTAGTCATTTACAAGCTTTGAGACTCTGGAATGTCACTTAAATTGAGCATCAGTTTTCTTGTTCATAAAATAGAGAAAGTAATACCGTGCAGGTTGGCTGTGAGCATTAATAAGAATCTATGAAACTCTTACAATGCCTAGCATATATTACGCTTCAATGCATAATAGTTATTATTACTGGTAACTTAATATTTTATTTAAGTGTGTATTACTAGGTCCCCTGCATTATAATTGCCTACTGATATTAAAAAAAAAGTTACTAAGTTACAACCACAGATCCCAATATAGAATATTAGGAACTTAGACCTAAGACTTTGAATTTTTAAGAAACTTCATTAAAGAATGATTTTTATTTATCTTATTAACTTATCAACTGATTATTGCCGTATTGAAGGATACAACTCAGTTTTAACAAAATGAATAGAGTACATGTGATTACAATGTGATTGTGACATCTGAACTTTCTACTTAATCTTATGGTATCATGCTTACCATTTTATATAGCCTCACAGTGTTTCGATTAATATGATCATTTGTAAGCTCAGGAATCCATTGTGTAGATTAACCTTTTCTGGGCTGATAAATTGTATCTTCGGCACTTAGTAAATCACATTATAATGAACTATTTTTAAAAATTGTTAGAAGAGGGTTGTAATATATTAACCTATACTATGCTAGACCTAACATCAAAGGAAAGGGGGGAAAAGCTTTGCTAGTGTTTTTTGGCCTGCTTTTTATATGTTTCCAAGGTGTACTTTTAACGTACATACTTTGTACAACTGATCCAGGTACCACAATGAAAGTATAAAGTCCTCAGTGTATAGCATGCTAAATATTTTAGACTGTGTTTTCTGGGACCCAGGGGCATCAATCTAACAGAGGTGTCATTTGGAACAACTAATATCCATCTATCTTGTGGCAGTGGAAGTCTTCATCAGCTCATTGGGTGGGAGGAACTCAATTGTGAGAACTGAGCAGAATTATCCAACATTTTATAGACCCTTTCATAATGAAATCTAGAAAGCAATTATCCATTAGCACATCTGCACTGGCCCTGGGAAAAAAAAAAATAAACAGTTAACATTAATGAAATTGTAAGCATTGATTAATCATTCCTTTTGGAATCATTCCTTTCGGTTCTAATAGCCAGGAAGAAGTTTGCCGTCACCCAATTTAATAAGGGGCTCCTCCCATGCTGGTTTTACTATTACAATTATTAATTTTCACACCTGTGATTGTTTGCATCAGCTAACTTCAGCTTCAACTGGCTGAGCCCTCAGAGGCAATTGCATCTAAAAGTGCTCAGCTGAATGTACAATTAGCCTTTTGTCAGGAAACTGCAGTGCACAGATCATACGTTAATACAAGGAAATCTGGACGTTTCTCTCCTAATGCTCATCAAGCCTTAAAGGTCAGCAGGGAGTTCAGGAAGTTTCTAACACCATTCCTTTCTCTCCAATTAACTTCAGTTCTAAAGTATCCAAGGGGATCGAGAGTATTAATTTTAAAGTATTCTAAGTGAAATGGGGTTTTACGAGGCCAAACACAGATCAAATTCATTTCAACCTATTTCCAGCCAAGCAGGATAATACAAAAGGTTAAGTATCCCAGGTTTTGGTCATGCCAAGATATTACTACCAGTTTTTTGAATAGAAATGTGTGATCTAAAAGCGATCTTTGAGATTATCTCAAATAATTCAATTAAACTGACCTTTGTTGAACTGCTCATTTGACAGCTAAGTAAAAATTGAAGTCCAAAGAGAATGAATTATTTGTCCAAAACTCTATAATTAAAACCCCACAGTCCATATTCTTATCTAGTAGTACTCCTTGTAAACCATACGTTTACCTTACTAAGTCCTATCTAAGTGGTAGAAGCTGTACCTTTGTAAATTGCCTCTATGTTACAGAATATTGAAGAAAATTTCCTGGATTTTTCTCCCACTGTCTCCAGGCTTTGCACAATGTATTACTGGATTTCAATGATCTGTTAGGAAATGCTATGAATGAGATTCCCTGGTAGCTCCCAAGGGCTGCAGAACACCTGTGGTATTCTGGAACTTTTCTGGACTCAAAATCAACTCTTGTGAGATTTAGGAATTATATGTGTATGTTTAATGCTATTATCTTGTTAAAGGAGGGATAATAAATTCAGTTAAAAAATCACAAATGAATGCACATAATAAAATTAAGATTTAACTTACTTAAAACGGTTATACATGGGACTTCAAAAAACATTTTTTTTTAAATAAAAACATATGGCACAATAAGAGGGCTGTTTATTTACCTCAGCATATTTTGCACAAGAAGCCTGAGAATTCTTATTAAAGTTCTTCCTTAGGATAACACATTGTAATCAGAAAATGTTTAAATGCAAGTCAAAAATATATGGACATTACTAACTAATTTGCATATAAATATGAATTAGCACCATATTAGCTAAGAGAAATCTTGGGTCAAATGACTTCAAGGGTTGACGTTCAGAAAAGATGTGACATAGTCTAAAAAAAAAAAAAAAAGTAGTCTGGAACAGTGGAAATTTTAGAAGACTCATGGACTCATGCACCATATTAGGGACTCCCAACCACTTTGAAGGTCATGATAGGCAAGAGAAAGAAGGCAAAGATACCTGTGAAGCAAAGGGAAAGGTACTGCTTTACTTCCACAACTTTCTCTAGAGTCCAGCATGAATGGCTCTCACAGAAATAGTATCATGATTCAAACATAATTCTGGTAACTAAAATGGCAAATGTATATCATATCATGATAATTAAGTCAGGTCATTAATGGCATCTATACGTGTTTATCCAAAAGGAGGAACCCCTGCATCACATATTCCATCAAAGGTCTATTATTTTTTTCTTCTGTCTCCAGGGTTGGTGGTATTAGGTGGCCAATCTCTTCATATCAGTAAACGTATTAAGTTGTCCCATGGGTTTTCAACACATTTTCATTTTTCATAAAAATGCCCATAAATATAAATTCTAATGCAGATTTTCTCATTCTGTTCAACCCATCTTACCCCATGTCTTTGATCCCACTTAAAATGAGAGCTATGTGCCTTACTTTGGCAGACAAGGCTCTGCCTGATAGATCCATGCCTACCACCAATTTAAAGTTGGCTCTTGTTACTTTCTGTTTATCAAGATAGCTTAATTTCTTCATAGCACTTATGAAACTACCTGATACTTCCTATTGATTTATTTGCTCACTGTCACCCTACAGACATCAGTGAAGACTCTGCCAGCAAAGATCTTGTCCATTCTGTCCACTGCTGACTCTGCAAGACCTACTATATATCTGGCATATAAAGGGCTCAATAAATATTTTTAAAATAAATTAACCATTTGCCTTGTCCAAGCACAGTGTCTAACAGTTAATAAGAGTACATAAATTTGCACTGACTGGATTGATTGGTTTGCATCAGAATTCTTTAAACTAATCACTCTTCCCAATTTAGTTTCACCTTGGGGGTAGAGAATCCTTTCACACTTCTTAAGAAAACATATTAAACCTCATGTACAGTTTTCTCTGGTTCTTTTTCAGTGCTTTTTAAAAATTATTAAATGTTTACTTACTTTTTCAGAGAGAGAGAGACAGAAAGAGAGAGAGAGAGAGAGAGAGAGAGAGAGAGAGAGAGCCAGGGAAGGCCAGAGAGAGAGGAAGAGAGAAGTCCCAACCAGTCTCCACTGTCAGCCCAGAGCCTGATGTGGGGCTCAATGTCACGAATCCTGAGATCATGACCTGAGCTGAAAGCAAGAGTCAGATTTTTAACCGACTGAGCCACCCAGGCGTCCCTCAGTGTTTTTATTTGTATAGAGAAAGAAACATGGACTTAAAGTCAATCAGACCTGGGTTCAAATTCACAAATTAATTTGTGAACATAGACAATTTACTTAAAGTATTTGTGGGATGTCTCTAAGACCCACTTCCCATATTTGAAAAATTGGAACAATAAGAGTTAGTATGAAAATTAAGAATAAAAGCCAATAATAAGCACCCCATAAATTGATGATTATAGATAATTAAAATGATAAGCATAATAATAATAATAATAATAATAATAATGCTGTTTTAAAACAGATCTTTTTAGAAAGGTATTCTTAAGGTGAAACAGAACACTTCATAAATTCACCTGAAGTGAATTTATTTGTTTTTGAAATAGTTCAAAAAGTTCACTTTTCCTAATTAAGTTCATTATTTTCCTATTGGCTCCTTGACCTTTCTCTATTAAATTTATTTCTACTCAGCTATTTTTATCCATCATCTTTTAAAATGTACATTATTTTTAAGTCAAAATATATTTGACATATAACATTATATAATTTTAAACCATACAGCATGTTGATTTGATATATTTATTATTTTTATATGAGAAAGGATTGTTTATTTTATTTTAATAGAAGTCTACCATTTATACTTATCCTTCCTTATCTCCAAACCGCTAATTTGCTCCTTTAAAAAAATACATTCCTTGGGGTGCCTGGGTGGCTCAATCAGTTAAGCATTCAGCTCTTAGTTTTGGCTCAGGTGATGATCTCAAGGTTTGTGAGTTCCCGCACCCCCCACCACACCATTGGGCTCTGCACTCACAGGGCAGAGCCTGTGTGGAATTCTCCCTCTCTCCCTCTCTCTCTACCTCCCCACTCTCTCTCAAAATAAATAAATAAACTTAAAACAATACATTCCTCAAATGTGCCATATTTTGTGCTTCCTCAGTGTCTTTGCACATGCTATTCTCTAAGTTGGGCATCTCCCTAGCCCCTGCCACCATTCCACTTTAGCTACCTCTGCCCACCCTTGATAGCTCAGTGAAATTTTCACTTGCACAAGAGAGACTGACTATACTTCCAGGCCAAGTCTTCCTGTTGTATGCTTTTTTTCATACCTTCTATTTTCCTTTCATAGACCTTTCACAGTTTGTAACTGCTATACTGAATGACTGTCAGATTAATATGTATCTCCTTCCACTCTGTAAGGTCTTTGAGAGCCAGGGTCATATCTATCTGTTAAGCCCACTGCATGGCACAGTACGCAGAAAATTCTCAGTAAATTACTTGTTGAATAAATGGGGCGGGGGGGGGGGGGGGGGGGGGAAAGACCAAATCGTTCTGAATTGTATTTCTGTGAATTTCTGGCCATTGTTCCTATCTTAACATCACCCATTCTCTTACCTGGGTTTCCATGAAAGCAGTGATTAAGAAAAAGATTTTCACAGTTGGCCCTACTAAAAGCTCTTTTCATATGGTAATTGGCTAACTTTCTGCCTGGAGTTGCCATCTCCCCTTCTGCCCTGATCCCCAGCTGGACTAGGTTTGTTTGTTTTGCCTCTCTCTTCCTCTACTTTGTTCCTCTGCCTCACACCAGTTCAAGATCCTCCCTTCAGAAGCAGCCTTTCTCATTCCTGTGGCTCCTTCCAGCCAACATTCTGGTTCTCTTCCACCCATATGGCTGTTGCTTTCACATTCCTGCTCACCTCTGTTCTGTATCTCAGGAAGACTGATTCATTCAGACTGTGTTTGCCAAGGTCTGCAGCTTCCAGACAGGGTTGTTCAGTGAAACTGGAGAACAGGAGAAAGAAGGAAACAATGGCCCTTCTCCCCACGTCTCTCTATTCTGCATGGGGTTTCCAGCACGGGCTTTGCCTTCTTCATATTTTTGGCTTCCATCAAATGGACACCAGCATGATTCTGGTTCTCACTAGGTATCCCTGACTCTGCACTCCAATCCTTCATAATGTCAAGTGCCAAAAGGAATTACCTCCTCATGGCCACTGGAACACCACCCCCTCCCTTGTTCTTCCAGTCTCAAGGGCAGTAGCAATTCCAAGGGAAGCTACTGTCTGGCTTCCTTGTAACCCTCTGGCCTTTCTGTAATTTCAACAGTCCTATAACTAGCTACCTCATTATGTTTCCTCTATTAGTGCTTCCCAAACTTTCTGGCTTTAGGATTCCTCAACATTCTTAAATATCATTGGTGATACTGTGATTTATAATAAGAAATATATATTCTTGGCACAGAGGAAGAAAAAGAAATAAAAAGATTTTCATGCAAATAGTTTGTGATTATGTGCCTGGGTTACGTATGAGGTTTAGGAGGAGTAAACAAGAAATGTGAAAAAGTCTGTACAAACATGTTTCATCAGTTTGATAACTGCTATAATGACCAGGGTTCACATCCCAAGATTATGTGCGAAATGTTATGAGATGCAGCTTACAACCCTCAAATTAGGATCAAAGGAACAATGTTGATCCTTTGACTTTTGACCTGCACTGGCCAAGATTGGCTCCACAGGCATTAAGTGCTCTGTATTTTCTGGTTGCCCACCAGATGGTTCCAACAGGATGTTCACTAACATACGAAACTCATAGTACAGCCTCAGAAAATCTGGAGTGAAGTGTGTGGAGAGGGGTCAGGTTGATGTATTGTCAGGTAGCAGCTGCACAAAGCTGCCTACGTCTGCATGGAACTGGCTGCTTTATGAATGTAAGAGTGTGGCTCAGAGGGCATGAAGTTGTGTCACATCAATTCTCTTCATACAAGGCCCAGTTCAACCTCTGTCCAGCTAAGCTTGTACACAGTCTCTGTTGATTAATGTTAGTATTTAATCTGTCAGTTGTTCACTCATGTCAAGATAATACATATTCCAAGCTGGTCATAAACAATCATGTCCTGTGAGGAAAAGACAGAAGTCTTATGTAAATTAGAATATATGGCATTGTTTGATTTTGCCTTCATATAAAGATCATCATTCTGCCATGAAAAGAAATGATTGGTTCAACCTACTTTTTTGTTTGTTTGTTCACAAGGACTTTTTCTTTAAATGTCCAGCTCCTTAAGTTATTAAATTAGATCAGAAAATCAGAGGTTTGGAGACATCTGGGTGGCTCAGTTGGTTAAGCATTGACTTGGCTCGGGTCATGATCTCACAGTTCCTGAGTTTGAGCTCTGCGTTGGGCTCTCTGCTGTCAGGGTAAGCATGCTTCAGATCCTCTGGCTCCCTCTCTCCCTGCCTGTCACCCTAAACTGAATTCATGCTCTGGCTCTTTCTCTCTCCTTCTCTCTCTCAAAAATAAATTAAATATTTAACAACAACAAAAAAGAATATCACAGGTTTTGGTATATGATTGGATTCTTCTAAGATACTTCCTTCTTAATTATTTTTTTTTTGTGAACCTAATTTTTGCTTTGAGATTTGGGGAATTTTTCTTTTTGTTTTTCTTTTTCTACCTGCCTACTGCAAACCAGAGTATTTAGCTTATCTTATTAATGTCTTTCCTATTCATAATATCGAGATGTTCAGTCCTAAGATATATGAATGCTGTATTACTTATGTGGCATATTTGTGGAAGCATTCCTTTTAGTAGGGCAAGTGTAAAAGTGTCAAACTACAAAAAATTAGTAACAAAATTGTAAGAAAGCCTACCCACAGTTCTGTTCCAAAAACACATTCTAATGTCATAATATTTTTGGAATTTCAGTTTGGTAAAAAGCAACGGTTTCCTAATAAACATTATTAGTCCTACAATCATGGTTTCAGACTGGAAATTAGACTTTGTTTTGTTTGTTTGTTTAATCCTACTCTAGTCTCTCTTCACATGAGCTACCAGCCCATGCAATATTTTGAATTTTCTAAAACCCCACATTTTAAAAACCATCTGTTCTAATTATTGTTGCATATATGATTCAAAATCAGGCCTATAATTGACTAATTGCAGTCACAGTTACTGGGCTGAGAGACCCTTTAGTAAAGGGGAAAAGAGAAGGCAATAATAAGCCTTTCAATTAAACTTAATGTCCTCCCTCCCCCATGGTTTTTGGATTTTTTTTTCCCAATTGAACTCAAACTGTATATATAATTTTGAATTCTATTTTATTTCTGAGTGATGTCTTAATAATATAACTTTGAAAAAACTCACTTTTGTACATTTATATTTACTTAAGCAGCCAAAATCACTAATCAGGCACCTACTCACTAGAACACACACACACACACACACACACACACACATATTTGGAAAATAAATTGAAGACATGGGAATTTATACCAGTCAGGAATTTATACTATTATATTATATTAAACAAGGTTACAAATATTGGTAAGTTAGGAGGGAGCTATTACTGGTTGAATTTAAGACACTATTAAACATTGTATCTAATTATAAAAGGGCACTTGGCACTCTCAAACAGCAAAATCTCTGCTGTATTTAAAAAGCATACATTTGGCCACAAACTAACACACCTTAATATGTAGATGTAAATTTCAGTACCCCCATAGCTCTTTCCAACTAGTAACTGTAGGCTCTCAGTTCCTTTCCAGATTCCCTACTCTCTTAATATCTTTGGGAGCCCACAAGTAGTATCTCATCTGTAATGTTGAAAATGCCCTCTTGTGTTTATCTTTTGGCTGTTACTCAAACTTTCTATAGCTTTAAAACTGCAGGCCTTTTTATTTTTTTAATTCTAGATAGGGTCTTGATCCCTATCTAGATGGGTTATGGAATAAATTCAAGTGGCCTAATATACATGTAATTAGTGTTCTAGAAGGTGGGAAGACAGGGAAGAGAGAAAATATTTGAAGAAATAATGGCCAAAATTTTCTCAAAGGTGATGAACAAAATAAACCCATGGATATAAGATGCTCAATGAACCCCAACATATTTGAAGAATACATCATAATTAAATTTCCCAACACCATTGATAAAGAGATAATCTTAAAAACAGCTGAGGGAAAAAAAGGCATTTTATGTAGAGAGAACTAAACAAAGATCAGGATAACAGCAGATTTATTCTTGGAAAAATGCAATTGAGAAAATAGTAGGGTAAAGACTCTAATGTTGACAGAAAAAGGACTCTCAATCCAGAATACATACCTAGCAAAATATCTTCTAAAAAGAAGGTAAAATTCAGACTTTTTCAGATATTTAAAGCTAAAAAAAATCATCACCAGCAGATTCACGCTACACAAAAAGTTAGGAGAAGTTCATTAGGCAGAAGGAACATGATGACAGATGGCAATAAGAATCTATACAGATATAAAGAACACTGCAAATGATCACTATATGAGTAAATCTATAGCATTTTCTTAGCATTTAATATATTTGAAGCATATTTGATTGTTTAAGCAAACTATTAACAATGTAGTATGTGGCTTATAATGTATATAGAAATAAAATGCAGGATAGCCATAGTACAAAGTCCCAAAGAGAAGAAATTGAGATTTAGTGTTTTAAAAGTTCTTATAATACATGTGTGGTGGTATAATAATACTTAAGGGTGGACTGTTATAAGTTAAAGCTCTATACTATAAACTCTAAAGCAATCACAATGAAAGAAAACACAAAGATGTAGCAATAAGTTAACAAAGGAGATAAAAAAGAGGGAGATGTTGGTAAAAGGGCATAAACTTTCAGCTGTAAGATTAACAAGGTCTCTGGATCTAATATAAAACATGGTGACTATAGTTGATAACACCACATTATATAATCAAAGCTTGTTGAGAATAGAACTGAAATGTTCTCTCACATACACAGACACAGATAAATATGGGAGGTGATGGATATGTTAACTAACTAAATGGAAGGAATCCTTGAACAAGGTACCTGTATGTGCATATACCTTGTACAAGGGGTACATAATGTACCCCTTAAGTATCTTACAATTTATATGTCATTATACCTCAACAAAGCTAGAATAAGTAATAAAATACTTAATTGAGGACAATAAGATAGAAAGATGGAAAAGAAAACAGAAAACAAGACTCACAGAAAAACTAAGTGGAATATTTAAAATTAAATATATTAATATGTAAATAGTCTAAGCACTCCATGTAAAAAAAAGCAGACATTATCAGGCAGGATAAAATAGCAACACCCAATTATATGCTACCTTCAATAAGTGCATTTAAAATATAAACACAAAAATAGGCATAAAGTAAAAAGATGGAAATATAATGATAGCACTAATGAAAAGGAAGTTGGAGTGATAATATTAATATCATATAAAGTAAATTTCAGAGCAAAGATGATTATAAATGCCAAAAAGATCATTTCATAATGATTAAAGGGGAAATTCACCAGGAGGACATAACAATCCTAAATGTGCATAAAAAAATCAGAATCTGAAAATACATGAAGCGAAACTGATAAAACTGCAAGGAGAAATACATAAATCCACAATTATAACTGGAGATCGCAATATTCCTCTCTCAGTAAAAGAACAAAAAGTAGTAAATATGCAAGGAATGAGTAGATATGAACAAAATTATCAACCAATTTGACCTCATTATATGTATAGATCTTACCACCTAACAATAGTAGAATAAACATTCATTTATATTCTATAAAATACGTAAAGACCATAAAACCAGTTAAAAGGACATGAGGATTCAGATCATACAAAATATGTTCTCTGAGCAAAGTGGAATTATATTATAAATTAATAATAGAAAGCTTTCTAAAAAACATTCAAATATTGGGAAATTAGCACATTTCTGAATAAACCATGGTTGAAAGAAAAAAAAAGACAAATCACTATGTATTTTGAGCTGAACAAAAATGAAAACCACAACATATCAAAATGTGTTGGATACTTAAAGCAATATTTGCAGAAAGTTTTTATTGTAAAAGAAGAAATGTCTCCGTATTGTAACAGATGTTTACACTTAAAGTGACTGAATAATCTATAGAATTGTTGAATCATTATGTTGTACACCTGACACTGACATAACACTATATGTTAATTATACTTCAACTAAAAAAAAAAAAAAAAAAGAAGACTCTAGAACACTTATCAAAAATAGAGAAAGGGCTCAAATAGATAAAATCATGAATAAAAGTGGAGAGATCACAACTAACACCACAGAAATACAAACAATTATAAGAGAATTCTATGAAAAATTATATGCCAACAAACTGGGAAATCTGGAAGACATGGACAAATTCCTAGAAACATAAACTACCAAAACTAAAACAGAAAAAAAAAATAGAAAATTTGAACATACCCATACCAGCAAAGATATTGAACCAGTAATCAAAAATCTCCCAACAAACAAGAGTCTTCAGCCAGATGGCTTCCCAAGGGAATTCTACCAGATATTTAAGGAAGAACTAATACCTATTCTCAAAATGTCCCAAAATATAGAAATGGAAGGAAAACTTCCAACACCAGACAAAGACCTCACTAAAAAGGATTATTAAAGGCCAATGTCCCTAATGAAACTGGATGTAAAAAAAAAACTCAACCAGATACTAGAAAATCAAATTCCACAATACATTAAAAGAATTATTCACCATGATCAAATGGGATTTATTCCTGTGATGCAGGACTGGTTCAATATTTGCAAACCAATCAATGTGAAACACCACATTAATAAAAGAGGATAAGAACCATATGATCCTTTCAATAGAGGCAGAAAAGGCATTTGAGAAAACAGAGCATCCATTCTTGATAAAAACCCTCAATAAAGTAGGTATAGAAGCAACATACCTCAACATTATAAAGACCATGTATGAAAGATGTACAGCTAATATCATCCCCAATAGGGAAAAACTGAGAGCCTTTCCCCTACAGTAAGGAACAAGACAAGGATGTCCCCTGTCACCATTACTATTTAACATAGTACTGGAAAACTTAGCTTCAGCAATCAGGCAATAGATACAAATAAAGGGCATATAAATTGGCAAGAAAGAAGTCAAACTTTTACTACTTGCAGATAACTTGATACACCATGTAGAAAACCTGAAAGACTCCATCAAAAAATTTCTAGAACTAATACATGAATTTAGCAAAGTCACAGGATATAAAATCAATGTGCAGAAACCTGTTGCATGTCTATACACCAATAATGAAGCAGCAGAAAAAGAAATCAAGGAACAGGTATTTATCAAATGATACAAAAATACAGATTTGAAGGGGTACCTGCACCCCAATGTTTATGGTAGCATTATCCACAATAGTCAAACTATGGAGAGAGCCCAAATGTCCATCAACTGATGAATGAATAAAGAAGATGTGGTGTATGTATAAAATGGAATATTATTCAGCCATCAAAAAGAGTGAAACCTTACCATTTGCAAAGACATGGATGGAGCTAGAATGTATAATGCTAGCGAAATAAGTCAATCAGAGAAAGAAAAATACAATATGATTTCACTCATATGTAGAATTTAAGAAACAAAACAGATGAACATATGGGAAGGGAGGGGATAGAGAAGGGAGATAAACCACAAGAGACTCTTAATAATAGAGAAGAAACTGAGGGTTGATGGCTGGAGGTGGGTGGGACACGAGCTAGATGGGTGATGGGTATTAAAGAGGGCACTTGTTGTGATGAGCACTGAGTATAGTATGTAAGTGATGAATCACTGAATTCTATTCCTGAAACCAATATTGCACTGTATGTTAACTAAAATCTAAATTAAAAGAGGAGAAGGAGGAGGAGGAGGAGGAGGAGGAGGAGGAGGAGAGAAAGGGGACAGGGAAGTGGAAAGGGAAGGAGAAGGAGAAAAAGGAGAAGGAGGAGAAGGAGAAGAGGAAGAAGGTCTCAAGTCAATGAACTCAGTCAGCTTTCATATTAACACTAGGAAACAGGGAGCAAATTACACCCCAAGTAAGCAGAAAAAAGAAAACAATAAATAAAACACAGAATGGAAAATAATGAGTGGAAACAAAAAAAAAAAAAGAAAATTAATGTAACCAAAGCTTTTTTTTTAAATAAAATCAATAAAATTGATTAATCAACAACAAAACTATTAAAGATAAAAAGAAAGGCAAAAATTACTATCACCAAGAATGAGAGAAGTAACATCACTAAATATTCTACATAAACAAGGAAAATCAGGAAGTATGGTGGACAATTTTAAGCCAATAAGTTCAACAATGTAGGTGAAATGGACCAATTCCTTGGGAGATAAAAATTACTAAACTCAATGAGAAATAGATAACTTGAGTACCCCATTTCTATTAAAGATATTGAATTTGTAGTTTAAAACTTTCCCACAGAGAAAAATCCAGACCCAGATATCTTCACTTGTAAATTGTGCTCAACATTTAAGGAAGAAACAATACCAGCTCTACATAAAAACAAACAAACAAACAAAGAAACAAACAGACAAAAAACTTAGACACAGAGATATGCATACACACAGGGAAAATGCCATATGGACATGGAGGCAGACACTGAGCAATATGTCTAAAAGACAAAGAATTTCTGGAAACCACCAGAAGCTAAGAAGAGAGCAGGAAGGATTCTTCCCTAGAGTCTCTGGAGAGAGCATGACCTTGATGACACGCTGATGTCATACATCTGGTCTTCAGAAGTGGGGAAGGATAAGTATATTGTTTTAAGGCACCCACTTTGTTGGAAACTATTACTGTAGCCCTAGGAAATTAGTACTGATCCCAATATGCAGTTTTGTAAAAATTGGCAAGTTGATTCTGAAATTCATATGGATACTCAAAAAATTTTAATTATCTGAAAGAATTTGGAAAAGAAGAACAAAATTTGAGGACAAATACTACCTGACTCTTCATGTATCACATAATCTAGCCATTCCATTTTTAGATACAAAGACTTATAAACCCATGTCCATATCCCCTAACTGGAATCAACTTCAATGTCCACCCTTAAGTGAATATATAAATGTATTTTGATATATCTATGCTATGGAACGCTATTCAACAATTAAAAAGGAACAAACTATCAATTAATGGATGGATTTCAAAATAATTTTTGTGAGTAAAAAAAGCCAGACCCACCCCCCATCCAGTAAAAAAAAAAAATGGAAAAAAGGAAAAGTATACACTGTGTGATTCTATTTATATAAAATTCTCAAAAATACAAACTGATATATGACAGAAAGAAAATCAATGGTCATCTGTTGCCAGGGGTTGGGTTGGGGTTACGGAATGAGGGAAAGAAGTAACAAAGGTGCACGAGGAAACTTTTGAGATGGATGTATTTATTCATTATTTTGATTTTGGTAATGGTTTCATGAGTATGTACATATGTCAAAACTTACTAACTTTTATAATTTAAATATGGGGAGTTTATTCTATCTCAACTGTACCTCAATAAATATGTTAAAATGAAAAGTAGCAACAACCTATACCCAGTATTGTTACTGTATTGATTGAGATTCACTTAGGGTTAGAATCTTTTCTTGTGATGAATGCATACCTTAGGATACCTGAGTCTTTTCCTGATATTTGTATTCTCTCATTCAGATCCTTATCCTCACTCACCAGGCATAGCCATATAAGTCTGAATGCTAAGAATAATTTTGATTCAACATTTGCTACCATCCCATTCCTCATCTCTGCAGGAGGTGCTTCACCCTCTTTAAATCTGTGTTGCAATTACTTGTTCTTATTGCTTAATTTATCTACATTGCAGTCTTGCACAAATACAAATGCCAAAATAATGCCATTTCTTAATGTATTAGACTATTTCTATGTACTCATATGGTTTTTCAAATGTTGTGCTATAACAGTGATAGTTAATATGATACATATGATATGTATATTATATATTATATATAAATATATAATGATACACAAACTATTATATATGCTACCTATGGGTGGTGACAAGATTTTGTATATATATATGTGCGTATGTGTATATGTATATATGCATAAAATTTGTGAGGGCATGGTTTTAACTATTAGGTATTGTTTGAAGTATCAAGTTCTTATGAGTTTGCCTGAAAAAAGTAGTTAGTCAGGAATTATATTAAAGTGTGGCTTACATGAATGAAGGGTCTTATTTTTCACTGTAATAAAAAGTTTAAAGGAAAATAGTCAGGAACAAGCATGGTGGCTTTTTGATGACATCAAGCACCAGGTACTCTCTGTACTCTCTGCTCCACCACTTAGCATATGTTTGTTACCTCCCAGTCATGACATGACAATTTTACTTTCAGGCATCATGCCTGTGTTAGAATTGAGAATGGGGGGGGGGGAAGGACACTAAAAGGCAAATACCAAGTGAGTTGGTCCCTCTTGAAGGACAACCAACAATGCCAACTTATGTATCTCATTAGCGAGGTATATGTCTCTTGGCCATCATTATTTAGAGGGAAAACATGGAAAATGATATTTTGGTGGCAGCAGTTGTGGATTCTAGCTTAAAAATATTTATAACAGAGGGTACAAGTTAGAATCTCACTAGTATGAGTTTTGCCAACCAAAGTATTGCCAAATGGTTGGAGTTAAAATCTCTCAAAAACTGCACTTGTTCTGTCTCTCAGTGAAAAATAACATTGCCAAAAATCAAAAAGATGATTTTATTAGTGATAAAATCATTTGGGTTTCCTAAAAGAAAGATGCATATTTTTAAAATATGGGTAGCTAGATATACATATTATATAATTAAGACAAATTGATTACATACCTCAAAATTCTTGATGTAGTCTTAAACACAGTAATTAAAATTTGAATTTATAGCTATATTTATGATTTTCCTAAGTACATTTGGTTGAGAAAATTTTATACTTGATTTAGGAGATGTGCAACTGAAAGCCACGTGTTTTTAACATCAGTGATTATGACCAGCTGCTTTGGTTTATATCCTGATCCTAATGTCATTAGCAATCTACTAAAAGCAGTTTGATATTATTAAAATCATTAATCATTCAGTATTTTATGGAAGTAACCTTAATTGCAGATTTGGCCATTATAAGCCTCAGAAAAATAGACAAAAAATTCACTCCAACCCTCTAAAGCACAGGAAGTGTCAGATATAAATGTGTTTTTTCAATAAGCATTGAAAATTCTAAGTGGGAGCAGTGAAAAAAGAGAACTCCTCTGTACAAAGAAAGATCAATTAATATATATATATACATCAGGAAGCATTTAGTAGCTACCTATTATTTACCCAGTTGTTTATTAGATATAATAAATAAAATGGGTAAGATGTAGTACTTACTAATGAAGTATTTACAATTTCGTTTGAGAGATTCAATAAAATATGCAAGGCACTAGAGAGCACAATCATCTTTATATTCATCTTTATATTCAAATGCTAAATTTAGATCACAGAACTTTCCAAATGGAAAAGACTTTTGAAATAAAACTAATCTATTCCCATGATTGGGGAATTTAATGTTGGCTCTTTTAACAACCCCCCAAACAGAGTGCCTGATAAAATACAGATTTATACTACTAATGTCAAAGACCAATGTAGTTGGAGGGCAGGTGGTAGGATTTGGTCTATGAAATAATACAGGGTTCTGGGCTTCTTTAATCTAGATTTTCATCTACTTCTTAGGACCACAAAGTCTCTCATTGGATTCTTTGCTTCTAGCTGGTCAAATATAAATGTAGCAGGGTTAGGCCTGGAAGGGGTGTACATTACACAAATGTCATTGATTGTATGTCAGGCCCCATCCAAATGTTTTGTCTGCCTAAAAAGCTCCTGCATTCATCTTGGCCTGGTTGAAGCCATCTTATCTTTGAGATCTGAGCTGAATTTCCACTTATTTAAGAAAACTGTCCATGACAAACCTTAACTAAAACAAATTATCTCTTTTAGACACTTACATCAAGGAAAACATGACGTTGGTAGAACTGCCCCCCAAAATAATTTTAGATTATCTGATTCAGGTCTGAGCCCCTTACTTTAGCCTAAGATAATGTAGATAAGGATTGTTGTTTTTTGTTTAACATGTTATCCACAGGTCTTAACATCACACTTGGCCTATGGAAGAATTAAAAATAATTTGTTGAAAGAATGAACAAATACATAAATAAATCCATGAAGTAAAATCTCTGCGGATGCATGTTGATCAAATGGTGCAACTGAAGCCCACTAATACTCAGTTTCAGTCTGGTTGTCTTTCCATATGCTTTTAGTGGGTTCTGTATATAGACTGAAATCTGTCTTTATGGCCCTATAAACTTTAGGCCCTATGAACTTTAGGTCACTGAATCCATATAAATATTAATTTATAGATGTTGAAATAAAATAGATAAATTGTATATAGTACAATTTATTTTAGTACTGTGTTATTTATTTTATTTTAAAATCTATAAATTAATATCTAGATGGATATTAGTATATAATAATAATATATAATAATAAATAATATTAAAAAGAATAAATAGTACTTTAGTGAAGTGGATAGTATATAGTAATATTATATTACTGAGTTTAACACAGGCATGATGCCTGGAGGTAAAGTAGACTCCCCATGACTGGGAGGTAATAAACATATGCTAAGTGGTGGAGCAGAAAGTGCCTGTTGTCTGATGGCACCTTGAAGCCACCATGCTTCTTCCTGACTATCATTCTTTGAACTTTTTATTGTATTGAAAATAAGATTTCATTCATTTAAACCACAACATAATATAATTCTTGATTAACCATTTTTTTCAGATAAATTCATACGAACTTGATTCTTCAAAAAGTAGACCTAATGGCTAAAACTACACTGCCACAAATCATATAATCATATATATATAGATATATCTATATCTATATCTATATCTATATCTATATCTATATGTGTGTGTGTGTGTGTGTATACACACACATAATATATATATATACATGTTATATATATATATATATATTACATATATATGATCTTGTCACCATTCATAGGTAGTTAAATGTATAGCTGTAGGCATATTTCTTCAGTAAGAAATTTAGTTGCCAATGGAGTGAAAACAGGAACAGTAGAACTCAAGTAAAAGCATCCTGTTTTTATAATCACATTATTATATCTCAGGGATTTTCTTTTTCTTTGATTTAGAAGAAAAGTACAGAAAAGAAAATTGTATACTGAATCTTCTTTCAAAGCAAGTAGGAAATAGCAATAAGATGTTGGGAGGCCTTGTCAGTAAGTATATAGATCTTCATGACAAATTTCTTCTTAGCAAAAGGAAACACCACAAGGCATAGTGGGTTTGTGCAATTCCTCAGCCCCTACCTGAGTCTTTCCAAATTCAAACAAAATCAACCTTTGTTTGGAAGAACTGATATCTCTGCAATGTGTTATCCTAGATACTTACTGTAAAGGAGATAAAGATAACTGAATCTCAATCTATGCCATCACATTGCTTACACTCTAAACAGAAAATACAAGATAAGCAAAATAATGTCATATGATGATTTGAGCATAGGTTTCACAAACAATCACTTAAAATCCTATCCATAATCTAATATTTGTCTTGCATTTAGTAGATTTTCAGTAAGTATTTATATGTTAAATAATACAGGTAGAAGT
This sequence comes from Panthera uncia, assembly GCF_023721935.1. NCBI lineage: Eukaryota > Metazoa > Chordata > Mammalia > Carnivora > Felidae > Panthera > Panthera uncia. The sequence continues at coordinate 68,412,395 of NW_026057578.1, forward strand.
AAATTGCTCTGGAAAAGCAGAATAGGGTGCAATTAATTTTGTTTGAAGTATAAGGGATCACTAATACTTGGATATTTGAATTGAATTTGGATGAGCATGACATTGATAATTAGAGACCGTTTTAAGGAGTGGTGGAGAACTGGGTTAAGGGCATTTTAGACATGAGCAAAGTGAGAAAGATTTCAAAAAATGAATAGTATATTGCAAGAATAACCAATATTCCACCAGAGCTAGGAATCAAGGCATATGGAGAGATGAGAATTTAATTATAGGATGAAGAAAGTTCATACAGGATTCTGACTCTCCTGCATGGAGTTTAGATATTATTCTCTAGACAGGGAAAAACTATTCAGTTTTTTAAAACAGAAGAGGGACTTGATCCTATTTGGGTTTGGAAACATATTCTTGGGCAACATAAGAATCAGTTGAAGACACTGAAACTTAAATGCATGGGGCTTGATCATCTATAAGAATGTCTAGGCAGAGCCATTAAGAACTAGATAGAAGGTTCTATAATCAAAATAATGAATAAAAGGTGAACATGTTAAACAATAATACTGGAAATCTTAAAACTCTGGCAAACAATCAATGGGTGGTAAGAGATGAATGGTAAATTTGAGATGTGACTTAGCTAGAAAGATGAGAAGATGAGACTTGACTGACTAACCTAAAGAATACAAAAGAAGATAAAAATGTTGAAGGGACAATAATGAGTTTAGTTTTAGCCCATATGGTGTCTGAAGTGTCAGTAGTATGTTTATATAAGTGCTCAGTAGAGAAGCTTGCTCTGCATTGCTTGTTTTAGGAATTCCAATTAAAATGATATTTTTATTGAACCCTGTATTTTTAGAAGGTAAAATTTCTAATGATAACTATAATGATCACAGTGTAGCCACTGTGCATGTGAAATAATACCTTTTTTCCATAATAGTTTACAAAATTTTTATACGCGTATTTCCATTTAATCCTCAAAATAACTATAAGGTCACTAGGGCAAGAGTTATTATCCTAGTCTTTCAAACGAGTCAACAAAGAGTAAGAAAATTAAAATCACTTATCCAAGGACAGACAGTTGAGTGTATGGTGAAGCTGCATGGAATGCAAATCTTTCATTTTACTATTTGGTTTTGTGAACAAAAAGACAAACAGAAAATCCACATACTCCTTTTGGTAATAGCAATAGCATAATGTAATAGAATATACAAACTACCATCTTGGTAAAGTAACTACTTTATGTATGTGTGTGTGTGAACATGTGTATAATGTGTGTGTGTATATATTATACATAGTATGTATATTCATATGCATGCATATGCATATATAAATATACATACAAATAAATATTTGTTTCATTTAATTCAACCAAAATAATACATCTTTTTTAAAAAAGTTTATTTATTTTGAAAGAGAGTGCAAGTAGGGGAGGGGCAGAAAGAGAAGGACAGAGAATCCCAAGCAGGCTCCGTGCTGTCTGTGTGGAGCCCAATGCAGGGCTCAATCCTATAATCCATGAAATCATGACCTGAGCCCAAACCAAGAGTTGGATGCTTAACTGACTGAGCCACCCAGGTGCCACTAAAATACATCTTGACAGGCTGAGCCCCTAAAATAATACATCTTGACAGCTGAAGTGAGAATTTGTTTTTCTATCAAGATAGATATTGAGATTTTCCAATAATGTAAAACTATGCTACACTTTCCACTAGACTTTTTTCTGTGAAAACATAGCTATTTTATAAAGACATGAAATTATTAGTATTATTTTTAAGAGAACTGACAAATATTTGTATTTTTTAATTTCAATTTCAAGTACAGTGAATGTTGATAGATATTTATACACAAAGCAAAAGCTCATTGATGTCCTCAATAAATTTTAATGGTGTAAAAGTATCCTGAGACCAAAATATATAAGAACTGTTATCATAAAATATCAGATAATTTATATATAGCTGTTGCTCTAAACCTTCATGATAACTTTGTAAAGGTTGAGGCAGTATAGTATGAGTTCATAGGCTCTAAGCCTTGTTCAAACTCCAGAACCACCACTTAACTAGCTATGACATTTAAGCAAGCTATTTAACCCTCCAGTGCCTCACTTTTTAAAACAATACAATGGTAGTAAGATACATAGCTGAGCTACTTCCAATTAATGTAAAAGTTATGGCATGGTATCTCAAGGGCAGGGTGGTGGAAAGAGTCCACCCCAAGTTCAGGCAATAAAAGGATCACTTTCTATAGAGAAAAATCAATAAAAACTTACTAGAAGTCAATTTGCTCTTATTATCACCATGTATCTGTAATTCTAAACAATGTCAGTGATGACATACTCACTCTCCAAAACATCTTTTGTTAGACTAACTTCTTAACAATTGCCCGCACTCAGGGTGGCTGGCTTCAACTGTTCCACTGGTACAGACAACTGTAGGCCTTAGATTTGTTGAAGAGCCCTCACAGCTTAAAAGCTCCCATGGGCTCAGTGGTTAGGGCCTCTGTTTCAACTGCATCCCAGCTGAACCTCTCTCTCTGCTCTATTGCACTTCTGCCTTACAGAAGTTGTTCCTGAGAGCACAACTTAAACTTTGTGCACACAAAACCATCTCAGAATATGTTTCCCAGGTAATTTGGAATAAGACAAAGAACCAATCTACAATATCATCTAGTGAATTTCAGCACCAGAACTCAAACACTGGCAAGTCTAACTTCAGTGCTCCCATAACTGCTTAATTACTACCTTATTTTATGAACACAATTTCTTGGTATCCCCAATTACCACAAACAAAATGATGACAACTGTTTTGGTGAAGCATGCAATCCTAGATTTTCCCTTTGGCCCGATGTCCATCCAAGAGTTTGATCACTAAGGATTAGAGGGACAATTGTAATCTATACTTGGAGACAGTGAGTGGCAACCTTCCCATTGTGGAAAAACTCTGAAACAACCACAAATAAAGAGATTGGAATCTTGTTCAGGGAGTAAATACCGATGTTTCACCTTATCCACGACCACCTTTCCTTGATTTCCTGTTTTTAAGCTGTATTCTGAGTACCACTTGTCAGACCCATACTGATTTTTGAAAAGAACAAGAGGTTGTACTCTTATAGACCCTTATAGGCCCTACTAAACAACCAGGTAGGCCTTCAAGGAGCCTCATGCAGAAGGTCTGCTTTAATTCTCTTGGTTAAAAGTAACGCATTTTCTAATATTTAAGTGGCCATATTTTACTTTTACCCTCCACAAAATCATAAAGAGGAAAAATTAATACACATAACCACTCCCTAGCCAAGCTCTTTTATTTTCCTTATAATACTTGTCACTACCTGCTATTATTTTTTTGCTATTATTTATTTGCTAATTTCTTTATTGTTTTTCTTGCACCATTAATGTAAACTTCATGAGAGTAAGGAGCTATTCCATCTTCTTTAAGCTGCTAGAACAAGTACCTGACACACAGTGCTCAATAAATGCTTGTTTACCAAACACATATTTGGAAACAAAGGAAGATGCCACAAATTAGAGGGCATCTACATTCTGAGAAACCAGTTAAAGTTGGGAGAAAAAGCCTGTTTTCTTATTTATTTTGTAGTTGACAACTTTTCATTACTTTTTTTACTCTCTACCAGACACTGTGCTAGGCACTGGGTTTGAGGTGGCCAACAAAATGGATAGAATATGTGTCCTGAGAACCTCACTGGAATGGAAGCCAGTTTACTGTGTACACCACATTTGTGCTGGATTATTAGAATTTTGGTGGAAAGACTAGTGGGTAAATATCAATGCTTTTAGGTAACACTTGGCTCTGTGACAAAAATCAACATATATTGATACCTTAGCCACTGTGTTAAGACTTCTAAATTTTAATCTTGAAATGTACTATGTGACAGAGGTGTTATTATCCACATTTTTCCAAAGGAAAAAGTTTGAGGTTCATAGAATATAAGTGACTTTTTTATCCTCATTTAGTAAGTCTCTGAGGTGCAACTGAAATCCTGAAACCCAGGCCTAACTATAAAACCCATGAATTTCCCAGCCACCTTCAACCTAGGAAAGGAATTTTAAGATACAAAGAGATGAACTGGAAAACTCAATTTCTGAGAAAGTCATTCAAATAAATATGTTAGCAACCACTCCATTATCTTTCAACAAGAAAAAATAAAATCCTGTTAATTTTTACACCACAAGTTTTCATGAAACCCTTATTAGTGATGAAGAGTATAAAATAATTATAGCTTTTGGATGGTTTGGATATTTCTTCAGGTCCCAAGCTGTATTGAACAGATATTACTTTAATACAGTACAAAATAAACAGAAATTTCACAAAGGAAGATATACAAATAGTCAATAAACAATGAAAAGGTACTTAACATCATTACTCAACAGGAAAATGCAAATTAAAGCTACCATGAGATACCAGTGCACACACATCAGAATTGTGAAATTAAAAGGAGAAAGAACCTCAGGGAATTTTCTAGGGTGAGGGTAATGTTCTGTATCTTGATAGATAGTTTTGTTATACCATTATATGCACTTGTCAAAATTCATTAAATGCTATCCTTGTTGTGTATTTCGGTATAGGTAATTTTAAGTGAAAAAGTAAGAGAATGTTGAACTCCAGTTAATGATATACATATTGAATGCTTAGGAGTGAAGTATATGTTTGCAACTCAGTTTGAACTGCATTAAGGAATAAAATGGATTGGTGAATGGTAGAGTGATGGATGGATGAGTATGTGTTCACTGTAAAATTCAACTTTTCTAGACATTTTAATATTTTCATAACAAAAGGTTAGAAAAATATTATAAGGGTTTTTAAGCCCTCTAATATGGAATTCTTGCATAAATTCCTTACCATTGAGCCCTCCTAACTGTCCCAGGCAAAATTAATTCCCTACTCTTCTATACAACAAAGAGGCATGGGAATTAGAAGAGAAAACCAAGATTACTTGTTATATATATACTCATTATGTATTTATTGCTTAAATATGTTACTTCAGTTATGAATCAGTGGTGTTGTATTTTGAATTATTCATAAATCAGTCACTGTTGTGGTTATTTTAGTGTCCTGTGGGTATGTTTCAATGGGTATATTTGCATCAGGACATATACTTTTTGAGGACCAACTTATTTGTATTCATTTTCATATCTCTTTCCAACATTTAGTACACTGTTTATATACAATTGGTGCCCAAAAATCATTTCTTAAATAGAAATGAATTTGAGTCATCACCATCCCTATATACTTGCTTATATTTCACTTTTCCTTTCTTCACAAATATGTTTTTCTATTCAGCCTTTGTAATCATCTGTGATCCTTTCTGAAAATGTAGGGAAATGGATCAGGAGTTTTTTTATTAAGATGGTAATTTTAGGCGCTCCTGGGTGGCTCAGTTGGTTAAGCAGCCAGTTTTTGATTTCAGCTCAGGTCATGATCTCACAATTTGTGAGTTCAAGCTCTGAATCAGGATCTGCACTAACAGTATGGAGTCTGCTTGGGATTCTCTTTCCCTCTCTCTCTCTCTCTGCCCCTTCTTTTCTCTCTCTCAAAATAAATTAAAAAATTAAAAAATAGTATTTTTAACATCTCCTAAAGAGTGAAAGGGGTTAAAAAGTGCAAACTTCCAACTATAAATCATGGGTATGTATTGTACAGCATAATGACTGTAGTTAATAATACTGTATATTTGAAAGTTGCTAAGAGAGTAAATCTGAAAAGTTTCCATTACAAGAAAAAAAAAATTTGTCACTATGTATAGTGATGGATTTTAACTAGACTTATTGCAGTGATCATTTCACTATATATACAATTAGCAAATCACTAAGTTGTACCACTGAAACTAATAGAGGTAATATAAAAGAAGAGAAAAATACAATGTAATCAACCGATTTTACTGTATGAGTTCAAGTCCAATGACCTTTGATGTGAATGCAGGTCAATAAAATGAAGCTGCACAAAACAGAGGGTCTGCGGAAGGTGCACATGTAAGAAGATTTGTATTGATGAAGGAAATAGGCTTGAATTAAATTTAGAGTCCAATATAGAAAAAAAAGTAACTTTGAGGTAATTTTTATTGTATTGCTGGAACTCTTGATCACTGCTTGAACTGCATACACTTTTGTTTCATGTGAGAAACCTCATTGCAGAGGTAACAACAGAAGCATCCTCCGGGGGCTGCTGAGAGCATTCAGTCATTGGTGAGATTTTCAACAGTAGTAGGTTCAGGAAGTAATTTATAAATGATAACATAATTTGAGTATTTAGGAAACTGTGATGGTCATGACAATTCTAGAAAGGAACTTCTAACAGCCTATGGTTACAAATCTAAGTAAAAGTAAGAAAACACAGGTGAGAGAATAGAACTTTACTCTCTGTAGTATTAAAGTCAATATTGAGTGTCTATATATTCCTCCTAGTGAGTATCATGTCTATAGAATATAAGACAACACAGAACAAGGACTTTACCCTCTAGGGGCATATTTCTGTGCCTCGGGAGAAAACAGTTACTCCCATGGAACAAGAAAAAGTGTCATGTTCCCACAGTCAGGTACTTTCGGTTTGACGCCCCTATAACTTTCATAGAAAACATCAACTTTTCATAAGCTAGAGTTTTAAGGGTGTTTTCAGAAGCTATTTTCAAAGTAGATAAAAAGAAACTCCTATTTCTTCATACCTCATATCCCAGTTTCTGAAGAATAGTTTATGGAAAAACCATACCTATTTTAGAGAGTAGAATTTAACTTAGACATTGAATACCAAGAACAAATTCATGACAGGAGAAAGTCAAGGAGAAGAAGGAAATGGTGGGCCAATTACATCTTTAGTAGTTAGATAGCAGGAATAATGTTAAAATGACTTATTTTCTTAATCATATATCACTTCTCAGTACCAAATAATAGACACAGCTCATCACATAAATACAAAATCTCAGTAAGGCTAATAGGAGGTTATTTTTCTACCCATGCAAATTCTAAATCTACTAGGCTGTTTTTATAAAGTGATATATTAATTATAATAATCTCATAAACATCTGTATAGAATGTTTTTGTGAGTCAATATAAATGAGTCAAAATAATTAGAGATTAATTTTTTTATAATATTGTAACTATACATATAAATAGACTCTGATCCATTGGCTTCTTTTCTTGTGGAGTATTAGCAAGGTAATAAAACATTACCTTGAATAAGAAGTCTGTCTCTGTAGTTGCTCTCCCTGGCTGCAAATTTTGACTGGGCACTTCACTTAACAGTTGTATTTAAGTGAGTTAACTTACTTATATCTGGTTGAAGTTGCTTATCTATAATGGAATGTGAATAATATCAATTATGTCATAATTTTGGCATGAGGAATTAAAATGTATAATATAATCATATATAATACATATTATATATTATGAAATTATAATATATACTCATATACTATAGGTTATTGCATAATTATTTATATATTACAGTGTATAATATTATATAAATATTAAATGACATATTTTGTATATTGTAATTTATGTTTCTATATCTTAGACTATTTTTATACATATAATATATGTGTATCTATATCCATATCTAATCCATCATCTATCTATATCTATATCTATATCTATATCTATCTTAGACTATTGCCTGATACATAGTAAATACTTGCTATTATTACTTATAATAGTACTGTGATTAGAAGGACACATATTCATTTAGAAAATATTGGGTTGTTTTACCATCTTATGAAACCACAATAAATGTTATGAAAACACAATATAATTCTGTTCAATACAGTAAGAGTTGTTTTAATCCCTCTTGTCTTTGTTTTAGCAACTTGAATTAATAATATAGCATTAGCCTGCTTTTCAGGTCAATGATTTAAATATCAGTTATATGCTAATGACATCTAAATTGAAATCACAAGGATGGTATGGCATAAAATAGATACACAGACTAACAGAATAGAGAGCCCAGGAATAAGCCCACTAATATAGGGTCAATTAATATCTGACAAGAGAGCTAAGAATGCTCTGAGGGAAAAAAGATAGGCTCTTCAATAAATGGTGCTGGGAAAACTGGATATTCCATGCAAAAGAATGAATTTGGACCCCTATTATACAGCATTCAGAAAAAAAAATCTCAAAATGATTTAAAGACTTAAATGTGAGACCTGAAACCAAAATATGTCTAAAAGGAAACATAGAGAAAACACTTAAAAAAATTATGTTTATTCATTTTTGAAAGACAGAGACAGAGCACAAGCAGGGGTGGGGTGGAGAGAGAGGGGGATACAGAATCTGAAGCAGGCTCTAGGCTCTGAGCTGTCAGCACAGAGCCCCACGCGGGGCTCCAACTCACAAACCCCGAGATCATGACGTGAGCCGAAGTCGGATGCTCAACCGACTGAGCCACCCAGGCGCCCCAACACTTTTTTTAAAAAATGATCTTTGAAATTGGTTTGGCAATCAATTTTTTGGAAGGGGGATATGACAGCATAATCACAAGCACAAAAGCAAAACTCAACAAATGGGATTACATCGAACTAAAAAGCTTCTTCACAGCAAAAGAAACAATAAAAACATTGAAAAGGCAATCTATGAATTGGGAGAAAATATTTGCAAACCATCTATCTGATAAGGGGTTAATATCCAAAACATATAAGGTACTCATTTAATAGCAAACACACAAACAAATTGACTTAACAAATGGGCAGAGAGCTTGAAAGGACATTTTCCCAAAACCACACAAATGTCCAACAAAGACATGAAAAGGTGCTCAACATCACTAATCATCAGGGAAATACATATCAAAAGCACAATGAGATATCACCTTACACCTGTTACAATGGATGTCAACAAAAAGACAAGAGATAACAAATGATGGTGAGGATGGAGATAAAGGGGAGCCCTGGTGCACTGTAGTGGTGGAAATGTAAATTGTTATGGTCACTATGGAAAACAGTAAGGGGGCTCTTCAAAAAATTAAGAAAAAAGAAGTACCCTATGATTCAACACCTCCAATTCTATGTATATATTCAAAGGAAAGGAAATCACTATGTTAAGGAGATATGTGCACCTCCATGTTTATTGTAGCATTATGTACAATAGCCAAGACATGAAGACAATCTAAATGCCCATTGATAGATATATATCACATTTTCATTATTATCAATTTATCTATCTCTCTCTATATATATATATACACACACACATATACTAACCTTGTCCTGGTTAACATTTTTAATATACACATGTATCAAATAATCACATTGTACACCTTAAACTTACACACTCTAACATGTCAATTGTATCTCAATAAAACTGCAAAGAATTAAAAATAAAAGGGAATATTAGTTTTTTTTTTTTTAAATCATCAGGGCCAAACTTTTCCAGATATTTCAGATATAAATATCTACCTGTCTATTTGATATGTACACTTAAATGTCTAATAGGTATCTCAAAATTAACATGACTTAAATTAAACTCCTGATTCTCTGTAAATACTGTATGATCTGTTCACATAGTAGTCCTGTTCTCCTTTCAGTATTCTTATCTCCTTAACTACCACCATAATCCATTCACTCGGTCAGGTCCAGAATAGACTTATCACTGATTCTTTGAGTTTACATCTCAAATACAGTTCAGTACATCTAAAAATACTGTTTGCTTTACTTTGAAAATATCCAAATTCATGCATCTCCTCCTTCTCTGTTATCTGTCTGGTATAAGCCACTAGAACCTCACACCTAGACCATCCAGACCATAGTCACTATGTCTCCCTGTTTATAGATATATCCTTCTTTAGTTTCCTTTCCAACAGCAGTTTGAGTATCTGAAGAAAGAAAGAAAGAAAGAAAGAAAGAAAGAAAGAAAGAAAGAAAGAAAGAAACAAACAGAGGAAGGGGGGAGGGAGGGAGGGAGGGAGGGAGGAAGGAAGGAAGGAAGGAAGGAAGGAAGGAAGAAGGAAGAAAAAATAATGTGACAACATTGTTCAAAACTCTCCAATAGTTTCCCATTTCACTCAGAGTAAAATCTAAACCTGTGAGAGCCTATCTCATATAAACCTAAACTCCCTCTCCTACTTCACTGCCTCAACTGTTCCCTCCAATTCACTGGGCTCCAGCCATATCTGATGTTCTTGGAACATACTCAGTATGTTCCCAGTTCATGGTCTTTGCAGGTATTCTTCCCTTTGGAATACTTGTTCTTTGATTCAATCTTTTCCTCAAGGCTCAGTTCAAATATCAACCCCTAAGAGAATCCTCCCTAACTATAAAATAGTACTTTTGTCATTTTCATCCCCATCCCTTATTTTGGTTCTCTTCATAACACTTATTATTATTAATGGTATATTTAATATTTGCTCGTTTAAATGTATCTTCCCCAGTAGAATATAAATTAAACTCTTTGAGGGCAGGGGCATTATCTGTTTTATTTACTGCACTGGCTCCATGCCTAGTTAGGTCCCTGGCCTATGGTAGATGGAAAGATAAAAGTGTTTACTAAATGAATGAATAAATGCTTGGTCAATTCAAATGTTTTAGGATCATCACAACACTGAAATGTGGTTTGTTGAAGTGGTGTTCGTGATTGTATTTAATTTTAAAAAGTACCTAAAACCCTATGGTTTATAATCTCTACTAGTCAGGATTTGTTTTCCTATAATTCTAAAATTACCTAATCATGAAACATTAAACTTACTTGTGAAAACAAATTCATAAGATGGACTGATTTATTTACTGTATTCCACATCTTTTCTCTAGAGAGGTTAAATGGAAAGTAATTAGTGAAAGCAATTTTAACAGAGGAAAGCAGGAACTGTAAAAGGTTATTTTTTTGTCTATATATTACTGAAGTAGGCATATACCTTTAGATATTAATAATTTCCCTGTGATGATAACTAAATTAGTCCCTTAAAGTTCATAATATTTATAAATCTTAAATTTTCTGATTGTTTTGTAACCATTAATAACTTTTTAGTGAGGCTATTTGCTATCAATATAAGCATTCTTTTGAGTCAGATGAAGAAAATGTTTACAATGTCTTTCTATATGGGATATATAAAGCCACAGGATATCCACACAGGTTTTGTAATTTGACTTACAAGTTTCAGTGATCTATCCACTAAAAGCAATGTTGTGAAAGAGGTGGCGAGAACCTCAACAACAGAAACCAACCAAACCACACAGCTTGTACCTTGATTTCATGTACAATTGTCACAGTACGTAAGGACACAGAGAGGGAATGAGATAACACAATAAAATATATGAGAGATTAGAAAAGTGTCATCACTCACTTGTGATTTTATTCATTTTCTTTAGGAGGCAGACAGAAGAATGTCATCTCTTTATCTTTATTTCAATAAAGCTAACTCTGAATGATGTCACCATGAGTGAAAATGATTTCAAGGAGGTCATTATAAGATGTGTTGAAGAATATCCCAAGGGAAAAGAAAGAAAGATTGGTTTTTTGAATTACAGAAGATGTATATAAATACTCTACACAAGCATATTCCCATGTGAGATATAGAATCTAATTTGGGATTTGCAGCTCCTTCACCAAAGCATCAGGTTTGTGAATTTGGGAAGTCATTTACCTCAAAGGTATGACAAATCACAGCCCAGGTTTCTAGGCAACTAGGGATGGTCTTTGTATCTCCATTTTTTTCATTTTACATTTTTATCCTATTGAATAAATGTCTAAGCAGTGGAAATATCGTGATATGAATATATAAACTTTATTTGATAAAGGACTGACTAATAAAATAATCTGTAACAGAGCTATGATTTTTTTATGGCATTTATTGGTGATTACTGGAATCTGATAGTTGTTTTACTGCTTAACCAATTCTTTTGGGTTATTTACATATGAGAAAAATATTCATTGAAAAGAAAAAAAATACACAAACTATACAATCTCAAATTACAGCATATATTTATGCTAAAGTATCCTTTTGGTTTTCTTTGTTTTTTCCTTAAGAAAAAGGGTCTTAGATTTAAATAGATCTCAAACAATGAATGGTTAAAGGAATCTCAACTGATTAAATCATTCAAAGGAACCGATTCTAAATAACCACAAGTAGTTTAAAAAAAGAAAAGACAAAAGTCTTGTCTCATACCAAGAAATGTTCTGAAATGGTCTATCATTATTAATTAATTGAGAATCCACTGTCAAAATATTAGTCACATGTTTGGTATTAATGTCAGCTTAATCAGTGCTTTCATGTGGAAATTTCAGATTTCTGCCCGATACTGCATTCCAAGACAATGCTCCAAGAAAGGGGTGGGGGAGGGTTAATAAGACATGTCTAATCATTCTTTAATTACTATTTAAATAAATGACATTCAAACAGAAAGTGTAAGGAAAAAAAGATTAAGATAGAGCTATTGTTCACACAAAATAGACTTTCCCCCTTCTATTTCAAAGCAACCAATTGCAGATAGGTGAAGGTTTAGTTTGATAAATGAAATATTTACTTAAATTCTTAGAAAGTTATCTAAGATATGGTGATCAAATGACTGGTTTGCATGCACCTTTTGATAATAGACATGAATAAAATAAAATTTAAAAACCTTCACTGACCTATTCATCTCCTCTCATTCATTCATGCTCATTCTTTTATCTCTTTTCTATAGCTTTAAAAGTATGTTTAGATAAGTGAGATTGCTTTTAAATATTCCATTTTTATGCCAGTTTAGCAGATATACAGTGGTTTAATAAAAAGAGCATGTTAAGTTATGAAATTCAAGTTCAAATTTTGACTATGTGATGTGAAAAAAAAGGTTATTTTATTCTTTTCTTAAAATTCTTCCTCCCTTTCTCTCCCTCTCCTTCTCTCTCTCTCTTTCTTTCTCTCTCTCTCTCCCCCTCTGCTCCCTCCCTTGCTTTGTTCCTTCATTCCTTTCTTTTCTTTTTCTTTTTTATATTTTAATTCCAGTCTAGTTAACATACAGTGTTATATTAGTTTCAAGTGTACAATACAGTGATTCAACAATTCCATATATTACTCAGTGCTCATCATGACTACACTCCCAATCCTGGTCACCTATTCCACCTGTTCCCCCCCACACACACCCACCTCCTCTCTGGTAACCATTGGTTTGTTCTCTACAGTTAAAAGTCTGTTTTTTGGTTTGTCTCTTTTTTTCTTCTGTTGTTTCTTAAATTCCACATATGAGTGAAATATAGTATTTGTCTTCTCTGACTTATTCTGCTTAGCATTATATTTTCTAGATTCATCCATGTTGTTGCAAATGGTAATATCTCATTTTTCCCCTATGGTTGAATAATATTCCATTATATATATACCACATCTTCTTTCCCCATTCGTCTATTGATGGACACTTGGGCTGCTCCCATAATTTGGCTATTGTAAATAATGCTGCAATATCACCTTGAATTAGTGTTTTTGTATTCTTTGGGTAAGTACCAGTAATGAAATTACTAGATCATATGGTAGTTCTTTGTTTTCCAAAGTGACTGCACCAGTTTCCATAAACGCTAACAGTTCATGAGGGTTTCTTTTTCTCCATATCCTCAACAACACTTGTTTCTTGTGTTTTTGATTTTCAGCATTCTGACAGGTGTGAGGTGGTATCTCATTGGAGTTTTGATATGCATTTCCCTGATGATTAGTAACACTGAACATCTTTTCATATGTCTGTTAGCCATCCATCTGTATGTCTTCTTTGAAGAAAAGTCTATTCATGTATTCTGCCCATTTTAATTGGATTATTTGTGGAGTTAACTTCTTTATATATTTTGGATACTAACCTTTTATCAAATATGTCATTTGCAAACATCATCTCCCATTCTATAGGCTGTCTTTTAGTTTTGTCAATTGTTCCCTTTACTGTGCAGAAACTTTTTACTTTGATGCAATCCCAATAGTTTATTTTTGCATTTGTTTCTTTTGCCTCAGGAGACATATCTAGAAAAATGTTGCTATGGTTGATGTCAGAGAAATCACTGCCTTTGTTCCCTTCTAGGATTTTCATGGTTTCAGGTCTTACATTTAGGTCCTTAATCCATGGTGAGTTTATTTTTGTTGATGGTATAAACAAGGGGTCATTTCATTCATTTTTGCATATAGTTATCCAGTTTTCCACCATTTGTTGAAGAGAGTGTCTTTTTCTCATTGCATATTATTGTCTCCTTTGTCAAAGATTAATTGGTCATATTATCATGAGTTTGTTTCTAGGACTTCTTTTCTGTTGATCTATGCATCTTTTTTTGTGTGTGTTGGCACTCTACTGTTTTGATTACTACAGTTTTGTAGTGTACCTTGAAATCTGGAATTGTGATGCCTCCAATTTTGTTCTTGTTTTTCAAGTTTGCTCTGGTTATTAAGTTCCATGAAAATGGCGGTTCCATACAAATTTTAGGATTATTCTAGTTCTGTGAAAAATGTTTGTATTTTGTACAATGCTTGTATCCAAAATGTATTCTGATAGGGATTGCATTAAATCTGTAAGTTACTTTGGGGAGTATGGACATTTTAACAATATTTGTTTTTCCAATCCATGAGCATAGAATGTCTTTCCATTTCTTTGTGATATCTTCAATTTCTTTCATCAGTGTTTTATAGTTTTCAGAGTACAGGTCTTTCATCTCCTTGGTTAAAGTTTATTCCAAGGTATTTTGTTATTTATGGTGCAATTGTGAATGAGATTGCTTTCTTAATTTCTCTTCCTGCTACTTAATTATTAGTGTATAGACATGCAATGATTTCTGATATTGATTTTGTACTGTAACCTTACTGAATTCTTTCATCAATTCTAGTATTTTCTTGGAGTCTTTGGGGTTTTCCATTTTTAAGATCATGTCATCCAAAAACAGTGAGTTTTACTTCTTTCTTACCAATTTGGATGCCTTTTTTTTGTTGATTGCTGTAGTTAGGACTTCCAGTATTACGTTGAATAAAAGTGGTGAAAATGGACACCCTTGTCTTATTCTTGGTCTTCAGGAAAAAGCTTTCAGTTTTTCACCATTGAGTATGATGTTAGCTGTGGGTTTTTCATATATGGCCTTTGTTATGTTGAGGTATGCTCCCTCTGGATCTACTTTCTTGTGGGTTTTTACGAAACATTCAGTGATGAATGTTGTACTTTGTCAAATGCTTTCTCTGTGTCTACTGAAATGATCATATGGTTCCTATCTTTTGTTGATGCAATGTATCACATTGACAGATTTGTGAATATTGAACCACACATGCATTTCAGGAATAAATCCCACTTGATTTTGTTGAATTATTTCTTTAATGTATTGTTGAATTCAGTTTGCTAATGTTTTGTTGAGTGTTTTCACACCTATGTTCATCAGAGATATTGGCCTGTAGTTCTCTCTCTCTTTCTCTCTCTCTCTATCTGTCTCTTTGTAGTGTCTTTTATTTAGTTTTGGCATGAGGGTAATGCTGGCCTCATAGAATGAATTTTGAAGTTTTACCACCTCTTCTATTTTTTTTTTTTGAATAGTTTGTGAAAAATAGGTATTGACTCTTTAAAATGTTTGGTAAAATTCACCTAGGAAGCCATCTGGTCCTGGGCTTTGTTTGTTGGGAGTTTTTTTTATTACTAATTCAATTGCATTGCTGGTAACCAGTCTGTTCAAATTTTCTACTTCTTCCTGATTCAGTTTTGGTATGTTATATGTTTCTAGGAATTCATCCAATTTTTCTAGATTGTCCAGTTTATTGGCATATAATTTTTCATAACATTCTTTTACAACGCTTGTATTTCTGTGATGTCAGTTGTTATTTCTCCTCTTTCATTTCTGATTTTCCATCTCTCTCTCATTTTATGAGCCTGGCTTATCAATTTTGTTGATCTTTTCAAAGAACCACCTCTGGATTCATTGCTCTGTTCTATTGTTTTATGCTTGTTTGTTTGTTTTGTTTTCAGTTTTCTATTTTATTTATTTCTGCTCTAATCTTTATTATTTCTTTCCTTCTACCTTTTTGGGGTTTTGTTTGTTTTTGTTTTTCAAGCTCCTGTAGGTATAAAGTTACATTGTTTATTTGAGATTTTTCTTGGTTCTTGAGTTAAGCCTGTGTTGCCACAAACTTCTCTCTGAGAACAACTTTTGCCACATCCCAAAGATTTTGAACTGTTTTTGTTTTCATTTTCATTTATCTCCATGCATTTTTAAATTTACTCTAATTTCTTGGTTTACCCACTCATTGTTTAATAGTATATTATTTAACCCCCATATATTTATGTTTTTCCAGATTTTTCTTGTGGTTGATTTCTAGTTTCATAGTGTTGTGATCAGAAAAGATGCATGGTAGGACTTAAATCTTTTTTACCTTGTTGAGACTTGTTTTGTGGCCTAATATATGATCTGCACACCTGAAAAGAATGTGTATTCTGCTGTTTTAGCATGGCATGATCTGAATATCTGTTAGACGTATCTGATCCAATGTGTCATCAAAGCCATTGTTTCCTTGTGGATACTCCATGTGGATGATCTACCCATTGATGTAAGTGGGGTGCTAAAGTCCCCTACTATCACTGTATTACTACTGATTACTTCCTTTATGTGTGTTATTAGCTGCTTTATGTATTTGGGTGCTTCCATGTTGGGTACATAAATATTTAGATTTGTTATGTTTTCTTGTGGATTGTTCCCTTTATGGTTATATAGTGTTCTTCTATGACTCTTGATACCCATCTTTGTTTTAAAGTCTTTTTGTCCAATGTAAGTATTGCTACCCTGGTTTTATTTTCATTTCCATTTCCATGATAAATGCTTTTCCATCTCTTCCCTTTCAATATGCTACTGTCTTTAGGTCTGAAATGAGTCTCTTATAGGCAACATACATATGGATCTTGCTTTTTTATCCATTCTGCCACTGTATGTATTTTGATTTGAGAGTTTATTCCACATATGTTCAAAGTAATTATTGATAGGTACATACTTACTGCCATTTTGTTACTTGTTTTATGGTTGTTTTTGTAGTTCTCTGTTCCTTTATTATTTTGCTCTCATCTCTCATACTTTGCTGGCTTTCTTTGGTCATGCTTGGATTCCTTTCTCTTCGTTTTTTGCATGTCTGTTACTGGGTTTTGATTTGTGGTTATCATTAGGTTTGTACATTATACCTTATGCATATAGCAATCTATATTAAGTGGATGCTTACTTAAGTTTGAGCCCATTTGTTACTCCTTTCCCTCTTATGTTTTAGGTATATGGTGTCATACTTTACACCCCTTTACTTTATGAATCTCTTAACTAATTATTTATAGATATACTTAATTTTACTGCTTTTGTGTTTTCTACTGTTCGTAGTCCTGCTTATGGTCTTTCCTTTCTACTCAAACAGTCCCCTTTAACATTTCCTGTTGTACTGGTTTAGTGGTCATGAATTCCTTTAACTTTTATTTGTCTGAAAAACTCTATCTCTCCTTCTATTCTGAATGATAGCTCTGTTGGATAGAGTATTCTTACCTGCAGATTTTTCCCCCCAGCATTTGAATATATCATGGCACTTCCTTCTGGCCTGCAAATTTTCTGTTGAAAAATCAGCTGATGGCATTATGGAATTTCTGTTGTATACAACTGTTTCCTTTTCTTTTTAAAAGATTTTTAATGGTTTTACAATTCTTTATCACTACATTTTGCCATTTTAATTACTATGTATCTTGATGTAGACCCACTTGGGTTGATTTTTGTTGGGCACCTTATGTGCCTGCTGAATCTGGACTTCTGTTTCCTTTCCCAGATTTGGGAAGTTTGCAGCACTATTAATTGAAATAAAATGTCTACCCTTTCTCTCCTTATGGGAGGAAATGTTATTATGCTTGATGGTGTCACTGAGTCCCCTAAATTTCTTTTCTTTTTTTTAATTTTCTTTCTTTCTCCTGTTTAGCTTGATTGTTTTTAAAAATTTTTTTTAAACATTTATTTATTTTTGAGACAGAGAGAGACAGAGCATGAACGGGGGAGGGGCAGAGAGAGAGGGAGACACAGAATTGGAAGCAGGCTCCAGGCTCTGAGTCATCAGCCCAGAGCCCGACTCGGGGCTTGAACTCACAGACCGTGAGATTGTGACCTGAGCTGAAGTTGGACACTTAACCGACTGAGCCACCCAGGCACCCTAGCTTGATTGCTTTTTATTACTCTGTCCTCCATGTTGCTGATCTATTCTTTTCTTTCCTCTAGCCCACTATTTATTCCATCTAGTGTATTTTTGTTTCAGTTATTTTGTTTGAGTTCTTCATTTCTGATTCTTTTATATGTTTTCTTTCTTTTTGTTAAAGATTTCATTGAGGTCCTCCACCCTTTTCTCAAGTCCATTGAATATCTTTATGACCCTTACTTTAAATTCTGTATCAGGTATATTATTCATCTCCATATTATGTAGTTGTCTTGCTGTGATTTTGTCCTGTTCTTTTTTGGGGGGCATATTCCTCTGACTCCTCATTTTATCTAACTCCCTGTGTCTGTTTCTATGTGTTAGGAAAGTCAGCTACATCTCCTTCTCTTGAAAGTAGTGACCTTATAAATAAGAAGTCCTGTAGAGACCTTCAGTGCAATGTCCCCTTTTCACCATAATCTGGTGCTTCAGGAGTGTTTCTTATGTATATTGTTTATGCCCTACTATTGTGGCTGAGCCACATTTGTTCAGTCCAGTAATCTGCAATGGCTCAACAAACCCTGTTGGGGGCAGGGCTTGGTCTTTGTGTTGCTAGTGGGCCAGTCTGGGGCCACCTTAGGTTTGAGTTGAGACAGACCAGGCATTTGCCTGAGATTCAGTAACACCAAACTACTGGGCACTTTCCTTGTGTTGTCCCTAGAGAAGATTTCCCTGGTGAGTGGGGAAGTGCACTTAGACTAGATGTCTGTTTCCAGTCCTGTGGTGGCACTTAAGTCAGACTGGTGAGTATGGTTATTTTCCCCTCTCCCTGGGGCAGAAGTCACTTTGGAGTGGTGACGACCTCTATTGAGGTTGCTTGTATGCTGCCTGGCTTGCAATACTACACTGTATGGGCTCCAGCCAAGGGCATGTTGGAGGGGACAGGTCTTCAGGACAATGTGGAGACAAAGTGCGAGATGTTAGCAAGGTTTGTGTCTGTCTGGTGTGGGAGGGTACCAGGACCTAGATCCTGGATGACAGAGTATGTCTGCAGGAGAATGCAGGGGAGAGGCATGCTATTAGCAGGTTAGGTCGCAAGTGTTGGCACACACTGGTTCCCACAGGTGTCCATGTATCTAACCTGAGGAAAGTGGCACCCATCAGCTCTTGTATTCCTGGAGAAGTCTCCCTAAGATCTATGCCCCTCCAGCCCATGCTGTGAGATTAGTAAACAACTTTCTCTCCTGGATACTCCAAGCATTTTTCCAAATTGCTGCTTCTATGCTGTATCTCTGTGAGGCTGTTCCTTGTGCTGTCTTGTGCAAGGAGTCGGGTTCCTCTTGCCCTCCCAGTTCTCCCAGAACTGAGCCTGCTGATTTTTAAAGTTCTAGATGTTAAACCCTACTGATTATAGAAACTCAAAAAATTATGCCTTTCTGGTTTTCATGTGGGTTCCCCATGTCTGGGGTACCTGGCATGGAGTCTGGTTCTTTCTCCTCTCTGTTAACTGTAGCATTCCTCACTCCCACAGACAGTCCTGTGGGTCTCTTTAGACCTCCAACTGCATCTCTCCCCTTCCTACCTTCTTTGATGTGGCCTCTTCTCTACATTTAGCTATGGAGAGTCTGTTCTGCCAGTCTTTGGGTCCTTTTATGGATTAATTACACTGATGTATCTAGTTGTACATAGTTGTATCCATGGGCTTAGTGAGCTTAGTGTCCTCCTACCCTAACCTACCCTGAAACCTTCCCTGGAAGTCTCTCTTTCTTTTTTATTGTCACTGATTTTAAGTCATAACTGTACAATATAGTATAAAAGTTGGAACATATAAATTTTCTAATCTCAGACTCCTCATTTGTAAAATAGGGAAAATAACACCCATCTTAAATTATTTTTGGTAGGTAATGTCTTTAAAAATGTTGCCAGGATAATGCCAAGAGTATGGGAAGAACAGTATATTAGGTAAAAAAGTGAAAAAAAGTGTGTAATGGCCTTAAAAGTAATTCAAGTCATTGGACTAGAACAACTCACAGGCATGAACATGGAATCTCTGCCAGTAATGCTGAGACACTTGAACATAGAAAAGGGGTTAAAAAATGGAATAACAGGAAAGAATAATCCTACAGTCTTCTTCAGAGGTTAAGATAATGAATCTCATAAACTTTTGATTCATGAATTTGGCACCTCCAAAAATAAGCAAAATTCTAGAGTGGATTAAATAGATGCTTTGTGAGCATTTATCAGAAGTGATGATAGTCAAGAGTCAATGAGCATTCACAGAAGACACTCATTTCAGATGGGCTTCCTTTGTCCATTTCACAGGTTGTTAGACAAATAGACCATGAAGGTGTTTGATTTTAGTCAAACATTTGATGAAGTATTTAATAACATATTTTGGGACACTGATCTAGTGGATCAGATCAATGGTTTTATCAGTTGGATTTGTAGCTATTCCAGAACCATACCAAAAGAGGAGTTATTCATGGATCTGTGTCTAGAGGGATGGTAAACACCAGTTTATGGTAGATCTTTGTAACTTGGTCTAATTATAGTTAACATTTTTAAAATCAGTGGTTCAAATAAATAAATGGAGATTCTTACTGGTAAACCCATTTTACTCAAAAGCTTTTTTGCTACAAGAGTGTAAATGGATGACAAGTTATGTCAAATTCAATGGTGCAAACTGGGAGAGCATGAAATGACAGAAAGAATACTCAAAATCATTTTGATAATTTAAAATGATAGTCTCAAATAATTAGATCAAAATTAAGAGGTGAATGCAAGTTTTCCACTAGAGTTTAAAATGTCATTTACACCACATGTGTATATAAAAAAATACCTATGATTATTTGCTTGGCAACAGAACTTAGAAGATAATATGATGGCAGGCTTTTTAAAAAAATTAAGTGTAATTAAATAATACATGAATACAGTTTGTTCATGAAAAATAAAATTGTTACTGAAAAGGTGTCCTTTTGTCTACATTCCTCATTCTCTATCTCAGAATTCCCCAGGAAACCTCTTTTATCAGGTTGTATGCATTTTTTATCTTTTTTAAAAATGGATTTATATTAGTAGTTTATATTATGTTTTCTTCTGTGTGTTTTATTTTTTTTCTTTTATAATTTATGTAAATGGAGTACAATCATTAGTATCCATAACATTTCTATAGCCTGGGTATAAAAGGATGCCTACATAGTATATATTATTAAATACTTTAAAGTTACAATTCAAGCTAAGAAAAGTTACCTGAAAATATTTTTATCCTCCAATCTTGAAAAAATATATCTTTATTATGATGAAATAAAAGTGAATAAAGCTATAGTTTTAACATGACTGAAAGCTGGAAGATTTCAAAGATGATCAAATTTATATATGATTCAATGTGCATGGGTTTCTGTTGAATGGCTAGTGATGTATAGATAAGTAATAAAGACATGTATAATTCATAGGGATATCATAAAATATATTTCTACCTCCATTTCAGCAAAAACATTACCTATGTAGGAATAATCAGGATTCTCATTGATTTTTATTCTTCTGACAAAAAACATATGAAAGATTAAGAATTACCTGCAATTATATTTGAAGTGTATACAATTTTTAAAACTAAAATGTACACATTATCTCAAAATTTTATTTTAAAATAATTTTGTTTTCTAAAATGTCAATTTTCTTTGAAAATATCCATATTTAAGTAAAAAACAGAATACAAATGATGATTCGTATCATTTAAAAATAATATTATTTAAATAAAACTTATTTAAAATAATTAAATCTTATTAAATAGTTCTTGACACATTTTATTTGGATATAATTTTAAATTTATAAATAAGTTGCAAAATAAATGTAACACAGAGAATATTCATATATTCTCATACACAGATTTGTTTATTATTTGCTCTTTCACATACAAATATAGATGCCTACACACAACTACACACATACAATTTTTTTCTGGGCTATTTATGGGTAAGTTAACTTTCACAACAAACTCATAATGTAGACAGTCCAATTATCATTCTCATTTTACAGATGAGATAACCAAGGCATAGAGAGCATAATAATTTGCCTAAGGTGACAGAGCTAGTAAGCTGTATAAGCAAAATTCCAAATTTTGTTCCAGAGTCTGGATTTTAACCATAGTTAAAAGCTAAATATGCAGATAATCATAAATTTTCTAGGAAAAACTCAGGAAGTTAATGGAAACAGATAATAGAAAAACTTTGTCCAGTAATTGCCAATCACTTCTTTAATTTCTAAAAAGTTTAAACGTGCTTCTTGCATTAGGAATTAAGTATCAAAAGTCAGAAAAATGTCTTTAAAGAGCATAATTCAACTATTTGAAATTGAGTATTCCTATTTGACTAATATAGCCCTTGTAGCTGAAAATATATTACCTATTCTATAACATTAGGCTAGCCAAAATCATTAATGGTGTTTTATTGGCATTGATCGACTGCCTCCTTGCTCCATCAGATAGTTTTGCATGAGTAATTGTAGGTCAGTACTTGTACAGTGGATGAATTTGCATAGTGCACATTAATCAACAATCATTCCTGCTTTGAGAAATAGTGAAACAGATGGCAACAGCAATAGTACAAGTGACTGACTTTTGCCTCAGCAGTCTGGGTGGATGCTCAATCAAGAAAATTAGTTTATTGTGGTGATGATTTATTTAGCTCCCAAGTGCTATTTCCAAGTAGCAGTTCAAGGAATAAGACCTTCTGAAATGTCTAGGCTTTTCTTTTCCACAATTGCAACAGCAAAATGATGTCTTTAGTATTACATGTTAAAAGCTAAATATCTTCATAGGCTGTTTCCCACTGGCATTAATTTTTCAATGACTTTGAGGGTGTGGATTATAATTTCTGTCTAATTTCACTTGTTTATAAGTTGACTTTGGTAAACATCACTGCTATATCTCCAATTTACTCTTTATTTAGAGTTTATTGTCTTCTAAGCTAGCTTAAACATGTTTTATTTCTTTAGATTTAAGAATCATAGCATCAGTTTTGAAAAAAAAAAGCACATGTGCACAGTCTCACTGTCTTATATTTCTTGGAAATTAATTGGAGGAAAACAAGGCCTATTATAATTTGACATGATCCTTGCTATTGGGCAGAGTGGAATGGGGAAGTAGAGTACCTAATTTCCTTAGGTGTCAGGGCTCCTTCACATCAAGGTTCTCATTTAAGGAAAAATAAAAAAAAAATTATATAAAAAATATAAGGTATCAGGGAAAAGATCACAGTAAAAAAGTTCAAAGTTGTAACCTCTAGAACAGAAGAAATCACAGTAATGACTAAGTATTCAAGACTGACAACAAGGAAGATACATTTTACATCCACAGAAGATGAAACACAAAATCAGTAAATATTTCAGAAATAAGGGGACCATTGCTCTATGAAGGTGAATTTTTTTAACTTTGGAGTGTAATTATATTTTCTCAAATATACTAACAACTTTGTAGCACCTCTGTCCTTGGAAACTCTAAAAACAGATTTGATGTAGTGATTTCAGAATTGATATCCAAGTATGCAGGTGACTAGACCAGATGGACTTTGGTCCTTTCCAATTACTTAATTCTCTGGTCATGGGAAAGCCCAAATTCCAATCTTGTCTTGGCATATTTGGTTGGTTTCTGACAGGAAAGCAGCTGGTGTTTGTGGTTGTGTAATAAAACTTCAATCACCAATTGTGCTAATTGTAGTAAAATGTGAAGAAAAGCATTATGGTTTGGTGATTTTCATTTAACCAGTTCTCCTAAATTTTATACACTCCACTTTGAATTGGGTGATAGAGCTCTTCATGTTCTAACCCCATTCAATACCAACACCAACAAAATCTGGAACTTTATGCATGAATTGAGTACAGAAGGATCTGAGGATTTGCACACAGAATCACATTTTGGCAGAAGTGAAATGTAGCAGGTAGTAGATATATCTAGCAGATATGGTCATTATAACATCTTGGAGGAGGTTCCTAAGATCAAGGGAGAGAGTCTATTTTAACAAATCAGTAAAACACAAGAGCAAAGTCTGTGAAAAACTAACAGCCTGAAATCCAGGCAGGCAACTCAGCAGCAGGTCAGTCAGTCAGAATATTGCAAGGACTTCACCATCAAGATGAGATTTCAGTGCCTGGGCTTAGAGTAAGTGAGAAAGGCAAGATATAGATTTGGATCCAGTAGAATCAAAGTAATAGGTGGAACACCAAGAATGAGACTGACCCAGGAACAGATCTCAGATCCAAAACAAGTCCAAAAGTAGACTACAACGTATGCCATGATATTGATACTGAGGGAGATTTAGAACCTGGTAGAGTCTAATAAAAAACACCTAAAAAAGCAATGTTACCTCAGGTGTACTCCCTTGAAAAACGCCATGCTATACTGGCTAAGGGGAAGATGAGAAAGATTGAGCCAGAGTAACAAGTAAGATTATGATTCCAGACTCAGCTGGGGCTGCCAGACACAAGAAATATGTAGTCATTTCAGTGCAGCAGGATAAACACAGTAGAGGACTAATTTGTTCAGCTTCTATTTCAGCTTATTACCCATCTTTGGCAGATAGAAGTGCTTAATTGCTTACAGAAGAAGCCTCTGATGCTACTACAGGGGTCTTTCTGAGCTGTCCTTCCTTTGCAATATTTCATAAGGGTGAACATAAGGTCTAAGACCAGAGATGGTGAGATTTTTTTGAAACCTATATTCTACCTCCTTTGTCCCTTATGTTTCATTTTTTTTGAATCATTAAATTTCACAGATGGAAATTCAGTAAAATTAGTCAAAATCCATTTACAATGACATACTCCAGATATGAAAGAGACATTTTTCTTAAAACTAGTCATTATGGAGGTCTGCCCACACCATGGAACCACAACTCTGCATCTTATTTTAGAGAAATTACCTGATGAAATCAAATAAGTGTTAATTCACAGAACAAAGATCTGTCATCTGTATCTTTTCTCAATTGAAAAAGGAAAAAAAATCTTATTACAAATCATTCTATCTCAGAATTTTCCTTCTAATTTAATTAACTTTTATAATACAGCACCATGTCTTCAAGAAAAAAAAATGAAAACAATGGCAGAAGTCTATCTGATATTCAATAAAGTGTTCCTGTTGATCATACATATTATACAAATACACACACACACACACACACACACACACACACGAGGATGACACTGATATTGCTTATAGGTTGTGATAGTTACCCTCTGTGAAATAGGGTTGAATTGCCAAGCCATACAATCCTAACAATTATTAATGATACATGACCTTTCCAATCTAAGAGAACCTACTCATTTGATGATCGTTAAAACTGTTTAAATTATTGGCATTCATTTTTTTCAGAGTATTGTCTAAGTATATATATATATATATATATATATATATATATATATATATACACACACACACACACACACACACACACACACACATTTCTATATTTTTAATATATCAATATTTCATTTCTTAAATTTTTAGGGATATAAAAAATAGATTTGGGATGATTTCAAGGGAAAAGACAAGTGGATATTATGTGGCCTAGGACAAAATAATTATGTTGCAGCATTTAATCATGCCTAATATTCATGCTAATGAACTATTTTTAGACCAGTGAACAATTGAGAATACATTGCCATTGTTTTATCAGAATCTAGTTATAAAATGAAGCAAAAGTATTTTTCAAGACAGACTGAAGATTACAGAGTTTGGCAGAATATAAAAAAAATTGGACACCCTTAGGTAAAGCTTCTGCTTATAACTCTATTCCCACATATTTAAAATTTATTTTCTTATGTCCTAGAAAGTAAAGAATAGCTTTAATCATTTGGAAGGTGAAAAGTTAAGACACATGCATTTTGAAAACAGTCACAAGAAAATGAACCTTTAATGATGAGAGAGAAACTGACTTTCTCAGGTAGCACGCACTATTTCTGGAAGATTTGACATTCTTCCAGTAGCATTTCCAGTAACATGGAATTTTCCTGGTATATCTATATATTTAATTAAATAGGTTAGTTTACTCTACATAAAACAGATGTTTATGGTTCTGCTTGACTGACAACATTTCTCTTTGCCAAACATTACTGTTTGGAGAGTCATTAAAGGTCAGACTAGAAACAACTATGCATCAAAAGAAGAGGATTATAATTTAGTTTGCAGTAATTAAATCACTTGATAGCAAGTGGGGTTGAGCTGGATGAATGGATATTTTTCCAAAGCTATAACACAGTTCACAAGTAAGATCAGAAGTCAGCATATGTTTTCAAATATGTCAGGTATCCCTCTGCATGAGCACTTAATTTGCCTTTAGAAAAGCAACCCAATTCAGTGTTTGACAGAGAAGCACCCTAAAAGGAAATAGGATCTTGACTCACTGAGCTTGAGAAGCACTCACATAAACAAAATTAATCAGATTTTATTCCAGCAAGATTCTAGGGGAATTTAATATGCAATTATGCCTTGTGACTAACCAAAAGACAAACGCATTTCTCAAAATTGACTGCTAAACCTCTCCCCCCACCATAATGTTTCATAGTACTGGTGGTTTGTGGGATACACTTCAGGATATGTTGCTTTGAAATGTGCAGGTAGTACATCTAGTCTGTTTCTGGCTTTTTGGAATCAACCAACTTTGTGCTTCACTTCCCCAAACACAGATCAGCTCATGAAAGTAACAATCTTCTTGTTACTTCTTGTTACTTCTAGGCAGCAAGTATCTGCCTTCTTGGGGCACCTGGGTGGCTCAGTTGGTTAAGCATCTGACTGTTGATTTTGGCTCAGGTCATGATCTCACGGTTCATGAGATGGAGCCCCATGTTGGGCCCCATGCTGACAGTGCAGAACCTGCTTGGGATTCTCTCTTTCTCTCTCTGCCCCTCCCCTCTTTCAAAATAAATAAATGAAACTTTAACAACAACAAAAAAATAAGTATCTGCCTTTTAGGGAGATATTTCCCATGTTTACACTTCCCTCTTTAGCTTGCGTCTGTTTCCCTGCTCTAAGTTTTAGACTCTAGAATTATTAGACTTTAGAATTTATTAAAATATCAGAATGGCAGAATAAGTAGAGAAACCTCGTGTCCTCTCTCCCCACCATTAGCTCCCTAAAATAATTTTGTCTGCACACTAGCTTCTTATCTTTTGTAGTACTGTAAGAGAACATAACCTACATGAGCCCAGTTTGCGGTTTTTATAACACAGAATAAAAAGAATTGATAAAGCAGAGTAGAGATAGTGGAAAAGAGATTACTACTACTACTAAATATAACAATCATACTGCTGGCTTTTCTGGAATAGTGACTAGTTTGTGAACAATATAGGTAATAAATGAAGCAGAAAGAAAAAAAAAACTACAAGCAGGAAAGTCTGTCAAGCTACATAATAAAAATAATCATAAAGAAAAGCAGGAAGAATACAGTCACAAAAGCCTTGCTGGCTGAAGAGGCAGGAGAGGGCACCGTGTGTAGGAATAGGCTTGAGAAAAGCCTTTGCGTCTACTACAAGGATGAAAGACAATGTTGGGTGAGAGTAAAGGTCATTTTGGAAAGTATCCAATTCATTATGATTTGGGTTTCTTTTAACTGTTCAGGTAAAAACTGAGATGCCCCGCTAATTGCTTTAGCTATTAGTCTATGTTTCCATGAATGAATATAGCTTATATGAAGATGACAAGGTACCTTGGATTATATTTAGGTGGTAATAAGCTTCTTCCACTGGTAGACCTTCTGGAGTTGTGATTCAGGACTTTTATTATTATTATTATTATTATTTTTTCTTTTAATTTCTTACTGGTTCCTTGTTCTGCCCACTTTCTTGGTTTTGATAGTGATATGTCTTGAATGAGAAATTTCCATACAATTTCTAACCCATGCCATTCCATAGCAGACTGCAATTTAGCCCTGAGTTCCTTCTTTCAATCATCCTCTCCTATCCCTAATTAATGGGACCGGGTACTTAGTCAATTACTTTGCAACATTTTCTGCTTGGAAATAGAGAAGCTCTTATATGGTATTAAAGAATTGCCTTCTATGTTGATTCTAGAATTGTAACCAATTCTACTTTTTTTATCCTATTTGTTAATCTTTGTTCTTTCTGTGCCACAGTGTTTTTATACCAAACAAATGCAAATTGAAATGATAATTTCTTCATAGGAGAGACTCAAGATACCCATACTTCTCCTGGGAGTCTTGCCAAGGCACAGTTCTCGGGGCTGGGAAGGGTAAAATTCTAACTGTTACAATTTATAAGGAGAGAGAAGAAGAGAATTTGGAAGGAGAGAGGTCAGGAGCTATGAGAGTCTGTTGTGTATCAGAACAATGTGTGGAAGCAAAGATTTCTGTGTGTGGATAGTAAGACCTTATGCCCTGGTACTCAACAGAATGGAAAAGCCATGAAGTATTCAAAAGGCAAGGTAAGGGCATGTATGGAACTTCCCTTTATGCAGTCAATGTTTGGAAGACTATCATACTTACTGGCCTGGACATTTATACCATCTGTCGAGAACTCTCCATCACACTGCAACCACACAAAGTTCAGATGTCATATTCTAAGACCTACAGGGTATACTTTTATTGCTGTAATTTCCTCTGATGCTAAGAAGGATACTTCCTGACTCCAGTACTCCATGAAAATATTTGTTCTCATATGTGTATTATCTGCCCATGACGTGTCTATCTGTGCAATGATGCCTCTCTCCTCTAAACATCCTGTGACCTGGCAACATGCCATGGCAATGCATCACATTTTATACTTTGCTCTGGTGTGCTTGGCAAGAGTCTTCTACTTGTTCTTTTTGTGATTTTCTGATTTTTCTGATTATTATTTCAATTCATTCTTCATGAACCATTTATTTTATCTTTTAACATTTATTTTATTTTGAGAGAGACAGAGAGAGAGAGAGAGCATGAGCAGGGCTTGAACTCACGAGCCTTGAACTCATGAGCCATGAAATCATGATCTGAGCCAAAGTCTGACAGATGCTTAACTAACTGAGCCACCCAGGCATCCCTCTTCATGAACCATTTAAAGTGCCCCTGTTTAACTATTTTGCTCCTATTAAGAAGAGGTTATAAAATTATTCATAGATGAAGACATTATGAAGGGATTCACACTTAGACTTGTTTATTGCATATGAGATCATATATTATGTTTCATCTTTTTTTAACATACATTGTGCAGCAAACTTTAAACTTTTTGCATGTTAATATATTCAAATCTTATGACAATTACTCCATTGTTTTTATTAAACTTTTCTAAAAATTCCCTTGTTAATTACTGATTTTCCTTCATAGATAGTAAAAAATTGAGCTTAATAATTATGGAAGATGTCATTTTGAAGAGAACCATTATTTGTCCATTTGTTTTTGAAATAGCACTGACTTTTAATGTAACATCCCATTGAAATTCATATTTAATTTTCAGGGCACCTGGGTGGCTCAGTTGGTTGAGCATCTGACTCTTGATTTCAGCTCATGTCATGATCTCATGGTTCATGGGACTGTGCCTTGCATCAGGCTCTGTGCTGACAGTGCAAAGCCTGCTTGAGATTCTCTCTTCCTCTGTCTCTGCCCCTCCCCCACCCTATCTCTCAAAAGTAAATAAACATTAAAAAAAAAGTAATTCACATTTAATTTTTTTCAACCTATCATATAATCTATGTTTCCTATTTCCTTGATTCACAAGCAGTTATATTTATCATTTTCTTCAGAAAAGAATTATTACATCTTATGATTTATATGGTTTTACTTATATACAAGTTATTCATCATCATGTTCTTTTCATGTTTGAATATTAAGCAAGAAAAGGGTCCATGTAACTCAAAGTCATCTGCAGTCTTCTGCCAGTAATACTTAAATGTGTGGAAATGGGGGATTCTGCCAGTAATACTTAAATG
Organism: Panthera uncia; assembly: GCF_023721935.1. NCBI lineage: Eukaryota > Metazoa > Chordata > Mammalia > Carnivora > Felidae > Panthera > Panthera uncia. The sequence continues at coordinate 68,442,344 of NW_026057578.1, forward strand.
TGTGGAAATGGGGGATGGTGGTGAGGACTTTTTTCAGCTTCAAATATTTAGGGAATGCATACATTCTATTAAAAATGCACACAGTGAGGGGCACCTTGGTGGCTCAGTTGGTTAAGCAGCCAACTTCAGCTCAGGTCATGATCTCGCGGTCCGTGAGTTCGAGCCCAGCGTTGGGCTATATGCTGACTGCTCAGAGCCTGGAGCCTGTTTCAGATTCTGTGTCTCCCTCTCTCTGACCCTCCCCCGTTCATGCTCTGTCTCTCTCTGTCTCAAAAATAAATAAATGTTAAAAAAAAAAAAAACAAAAATTTAAAAAAATGCACACAGTGAATAATTTACCAGATAGAGGAATATAGATTGTTATGTATTTATGTGATACAGTACATTCTGTTAAGATATAGACAACACATAGACAGGAAATAACACAGAACTAGCACAACAGAAACTCATAACAGCTTTTTAAAAAAAAAATTTATGTTTATTCAGTTTTGAAAGACAGAGATAGAGCACAAGCAGGGGTGGGGCGGAGAGAGAGAGGGGGACACAGAATCTGAAGTGGGCTCCAGGCTCTGAGCCATCAGCACAGAGCTCCACACAGGGCTTGAACTCACGAACTGTGAGATCATGGCCTAAGCCAGTCAGATGCACCCCAGAATAGCTTTGATAGGAAATGAGTTAACGAATAAACTCCATTAATTTTAGGAAAAGTAGTAAGCACTTGCCAGTTTTTGGTTTCTTGTGTCTATTCCTCATTCTCCTGTTAACTCTGCTTTTCTCTAGGTACCACCCTTAGCCCAAACTCAGCTCCCATGCTTAAAGTGCAGCTTTTATCTGTTTCAAAGGTAAAGCCAGTGACCTAAGTGCAAGTCAGCTAATGCATCACTCACCCAGTGCATTGGCTTCATGTCCCAGATACATACAAAAAGACACAATGCATATTCCTACAGAAATCTTTAGAATGATATTTGTGTTATTTTTCACGGACTGAAGCTGAGAAAACACTGGCTTTGGATGAGCTGTAGTCATTCTGTGACTATATTGGAGGCCATCCATCCCTTAGTAACTGAGGAGAGAGATATACAGCCAAAGGCAGAATTGAGAGATGGAAAAATGCAGTTCCTTGATGTTGGCATTAACACCTATGTCTAAGGCTTTGGAGCCAGCCCTATTCTGAGACCTATTATCTATGTGTGACAAAAATTTCTCCATTATCCTAAATCATTTTTGTTTAAACTTTATATATTTTGCAGTTGAAGGCTTCTTAACTGATACTAAGGGAAAATCACTAAGGCTTTATTGGAAAGGAATCAATAAAGCTTTCTTCGCTCTCTCATTCTATCCAAGTATACAACCAGGTTTTACATCTCAACGGTTTTAACAGTAGTTTTCAAACTATACACCAAACTCTATCGAAACAGTGCCCTCGTTCATGTGTTACCAAGAGAGAAGAGAAAGTTAGAGACATAGTTCTAGAACATCATGCTAGATTAAACACAGACACTCCACATACCTCTTGAGCTTTTGAAGGAAGCATTCTGAGGCTGAGACAAGTTTGAAAGCTACCTGTTTGGACAGTGTCTTTGTGCCTGAAACAGCAGAGAGCAGTAGAACTGAAGGATATATGTATTGCTTTGTTATTAACAATCCAACAGAAACACTGTGAAACCATGTTTACATGTATAATATTTCTCTTTGATTACAATGGCATTATTCAGCAGTAACTGAAATCACTCTACAGTTTATGAAATCTTATAACTTTCATCATTCAGTGTCTTACTTCTCTTCACTCAGTCATTGAAAAATAAATTTCCTGCTATCCTATGCATAATTTTAATATGCATGATAAAGCATATTTTTAACTCACACTTTATTAATTCAGTCAAATCAGCCATTCGCATTTATCCAGTGAGAGTTTCCCTTAATAAAACAATGTATTTAATTTCTCAAAATTCCATAAAATTTAGACTTGGGTTGAAGATTATGCTAATTACTAAGAAAGCAGCAAGTCTGCTATCAACTTGTTGGTGTCTTTCAATAAGGCAGTAGTTATTTAAAAAAGAAAAGAAAAGAAAAAAGAAAGGATAACAATATGCCAGTGAGATAAAGCATTTTTTTAAAAAGTGTTTCTTAGTGCTAGGTAGATATACCTACTTAATATTTGTCATCATGATCACCATAATCATCATCAATCATCATGTCCTTAAAACCATGATTACCATCTTTAAAATTATTTTTAGATGTATCATTCAACAAGTCTATAAGTAATTACTAAAACAAATTCCCATATTACTTTTTACTTAAAAATTTTTGGTAATTATTTTAGGCTTACAGAAAAGTTGCAAAGAGGATATAGAGGATGCCCATATACCCTTCAACCAGCACTACCAATTAAAATAAATGGTCTAAATAACTTTGTCATCAATATTCAAAACCTGTAAATCTAATCACTAATTTCTATACAATAAATCATGTTTAGATGCTTCTCCTATATGCACATGCAAGTTAATTTTCTTCAATAGCACGGTAGCCTAGAGCAAAAACAACACTAAAGCAACTGGTTATTTCCTGATATCGCATTATAATGAGCTGGCTCTGTTTATACATCTGAATAATCACAAATTAAAACTGGTAAATTGTCTAAAGAAATGATTTTTAAGGAAAAAAGATGAGTTATTTAATAATAGCCTACATGCATTTATAGCTATTTACTCTATAACTAGAAGAAAAGGAAACAAATAACAACAAAAAAACCCTATGCTACACAGAAAGAATATTGAATAAACTTAAAAATATTTTCTTAACCTAGTTTTTAATATTCTGTCAAGGAAAGTTACCAAACCTATTTTTATGTATTTTTTTTCTTAATAAGGTGTACATTTTCTTGTAGACTTAAAAGACATTGGTGCCAGAAATAGATTTGAGTCTTTCTTTGATTCCTAATGATTTTTAAATTCTATAGCTGTTTCCATTGGCCCAAATATAATGAGACCAAGGATCAACTCTATTGTTTCAACATGCTATGCAGTATTAATATAGAGCATTACTAAGTTAACTCTCATGATTCTGTGCAAGTATGTCCTATTATAATGATGTTATCTTGCATACAGGCATATAGATTTGATTCACTTTCCAAAAAGCTGTTTGTTAACAGTAACCACAGCAACAGTTGTCTGGACATCTGTCCATGAGGAATTGGCTTCAAATGACTAACTCATTTCACAAAGAGTAACAAGAGTCCTTTGATTCTGATGCTTTTCTCTCCATGGAATGGGCCAAGTGACAGCTCTCTCTATATCTCTTATAGGTTACAGTGTCCAAACACTTAGCTCTGTCTTAAAAACTAAAGTTTAGTCCCTGCCTTTCACCAGCTCTTGGGATATTTCTACAGCACTAAATTAGTTGGCATGTGACATTTATGGCAACAAATGCTATAAGAGAATAAAAGCTACTAGGTTGATAGGATATAATTAAATTTCCTTCTGGTCCCTGCAGGCTCCACAATGGACCACGAATTGACACCTACGTCTGACTCAGCAGCATGGAACTGCACTTTTGCTACTTTTCATTTCTTTTCATGTGCTGGCCTCTGATCCTGACTTTACAGTTATTCAGAAATTGTAGTTTTAAAATTCACTTCTAAGAAACAAGAATCTATCAGAAAAGCAATTACTCCAACTTGTATAGAACCCCAGACTCATTTCATATGTCACTCTTCTCTAGCACATTAGCCTGCTTCTGTCTCCAGTATCTTTCTGGGTACAATCAGGCCTTTACATAAAAACATTACATGTAGTAATTAAAATAGAGCGTACTTCAAACTGATTTTTTTAGTAAACCACAGACAAATTTTAAGTGGTTTGCTTAATTTCAAGTCATTTTATACTTTTGTTGGCAGAACATCTTCTATTTCTAGGAATGCAACAGGAAAACAAAACTGAAGGTGATGGTAACAAAAACAATTCCGTTTTATTGAGGAAGCGACTCTATTGGATATTCTAAATTCAAAAGCAAAATTAAGAGCTAAATGTGGTCACTAATGTAAGGATTTATATCAAAAGCTATCAATCTATTGAATTGAGAAAGAATTTGATCTAAAAAAACAAAAACAAAAAAAAACCACAAAAAAGACAAAGTAAAAATCTGCAGAGGGATGAACCCTAAAGAGTCCCTTGAGGGAGAATTTTTCAACTTCTGTGTGCATAGGGAAATGTCTAAGGAACCTATGAAAAAATCAGATTCTTGAGTCTTAGCTTCTATATATCATGAAATATAGTATCAATGAATAAAAAAAATTTATTCAACATCATAACTAATCAAAGCATTACAACTTACATAATGAAATACTACTTCTGCCTATTAATCAGGCAACATATGAGCAAGCAATGGTCTCATATATTGCTATTTAAGCACAAACTGATGTAACCTTTTCAAAAGACACTTTAGCTATAATTATCAAAATATTTCAAGAAGCTAATAATTGTTAATCTAATAGTTCTGTTCATATTTAGTCTACATGTGTGTTCAAAACACACATACAAGTATGTCTGTTTTGCACATTTATACAATAGCACAAATTTGGAATTAAATATCCGATAATATATTTAATAATGCCATCCACACAACAAACTATTATGTATTTATAAAATAAAATAACATGATTTTTTTTTTTATGTGGAAAAGTGTTCCTTACAGTGAATGATCATTTAGGATAGAAAGTAATATGCACCTTGTTAACCCAATAGTATTATTTTCAGAGGGAGAAATAATGGATATTTTCTCTTACCTCTCTTTGGTACTTTTTCATATACATAGTCCTTGTGTAATTAAAACAACGTAATTGGAAAATAATTAAAAATGAATGACACCTGGTGAACAGGCAGAGAAACTGATTATATATTCTTGTTTTATATTCTTATATATATTCTTTTATATTTTTGTTTAAGTGCATTTATGGCAATATATTGAAAAATACATATCAAAATCTTTGAGAATATTTGGTTGAGTAAGCTTTCTGAAAATAAAAACCAAGGAGATAGTCAGAGACTTAGATAAATATTGTTTGCACAAGCTTAACAAAACTCAGTTGTAAAAGTGAAAAATAAAAAGATTGCTAAATAAACAAAAAAAAACAAGACTTTGCTAATGTCCAACATAAAAACAGTCATTAAATAAGTGATGAAACTTTCATTTGATTGTGTATTACATAACTAGTAAAAATAATATGCACTAAAAAAGAGTCAACGGAATGGAAATGCCCATAATAAAGCATTTAGTGCACACATCACTATACACAATTTTTATTTTATTTTTTTTTAGTTGAGTACAGTTGACAGAAATGCTCTCTTAGTTTCAGGTGTACAACGTAGTGATTCAATATCTCTATATGCTATGCTATGCTCACCACAAGCATAGTAGCTACCATTGGCCATTGTACAATGCTATTACAGTATTACCAACTATATTCCATATACTGTGCCTTTTATTCCACTGACTTATTCATTCCATAACTGGAAATATGTATTTCCCACTTCACTTAAATCATTTCACTTAAATCCAACCCTTCACACCTTTTTCTCTGGCAACCATCAGTTTGTTCTCTATATTTGTGGGTCTGATTCTGCTTTTTATTTGTTTGTTTATTCACTTATTTTGGTTTTTTAGATCCCATATAAGAGTGAAATCAAGGTATTTGTCTTTCTCTGTCTGTCTTACTTCACTTAGCATAATACCCATCCATGTTGTCACAAATGGCAAGATCTCGTCCTTTTTTATGGCTGTATAATACCCCATTATATATATAACATATTTCTAATCCATTCATTTCATTCATCTATCAATGGACACTTAGGTTGCTTCCAGACTTCCGTATCTTGGGTATTGTAAATAATGTTGCAATAAACACAGGTATGTGTGTGTGTATCTTCTTTTTTTTTTTCTTTTAAGAGAGAGAGAGAGAGAGAGAGAGAGCATGCAGGTGTGAGTTGGGGAGAGGGGCAAAGGGAGAGAGAGAATCGTAAGTAGATTCTAGGCCCAGCACAGAGCCAAACATGGGCCTGTACCCCACAACCCTGAAATCATGACATGAGCTGAAATCAAGAGTTGGACACTCAACTGAATGAGCCACCCAGGTGCCCCGAGAGTGATTGTTTGAGTGGTGAGATTACTGGTGATTTTTAAAATGTTATTCATAAGTTTCTGAGCTTGCTGTTTCCCACACTGGGAATATATTATTTTTATAGCTCATGCATCATTTTTCTCATTAGTAATAATAAAGCAAAACCTAATAGAAACCAAGGGTTAAGACTATTTTAAGACAGAGAACAAGTTATATATTGATGTACTGTTCAAACCAAAGGGCTAAGAGAAAATATCACATTTTTAAAATAAGAGTATATATAACTGAGAATGTATGTGTTCACCTAAATCCTACCTTTCCTCCAGGATCTTACTCAAGTCTCATTTCTTTTAACAATTCTTTGTAGACCATGCTAATCCCAATTAATCCAAATTTTTAAAAACTAATTCAAATAATTACTGCATATATTTATAGAATAGCAAGAATAAATACTACCCTTTGTTATTTATGTTTTTGGAAAGGGCTAAATATATTATTACTTCTAAAAATACTTTTAAACTTATTCATACAGGCATCTCTCATTTTATCATTTTATTTTGTTTCACAGATGCTTCATGTTTTACATTTTGAAAGTTTGTGGCAATCATCTGTCAAGTCTATCAGTACCATTTTTCCAACAGCATTTGTTCACTTTGTATTTCCGTCACATTTTGGTAATTCTCACAATATTTCAATTATTATTATTATTATTATATTTATTAATGTGATTTGTCATCAGTGATCTTTGATATTACTATTGTAATTATTTTGGAGAACCATGAACTACACCCATAAGAGATGATGAAATTTGTTGATAAATGTTGTGTGTTCTGATTACTCCACCGACAACGCATTGCCCCATAACTCTCCCTCTCCTCAGGCCTTCCAGCTCTCTGAGACACAAAAATATTGAAATGAGGACAATTAATAACCTACAACAGCCTCTAAGCATTCAAGTCAAAGGAAGAGTCACATGTCCCACACTTTAGAGCAGAATCTGGAAATAATTAAGCTTAGTGAGGAAAGCATGTTGAAAGCTGGGATAGTCTGAAAGCTAGGTCTCTTGTGCCAAATCGTTAGCCAAGTTGTGAATGTAAAGGAAAAGTTCTTGAAGGAAATTAAATGTGCCACTCCTGTGAACACATAAATGATAAGAAAGTGAAACAGGCTTAATGCTGTTACAGAGAAAGTTTTAGTGGTCTGGATGGAAGATTAAACGGATGACAACATTCCTGTAAGCCAAAGCCTAAACCAGAGTAAAGCCCTAACTCTCTTCAATTTCATGAAGGCTGAGACAGGTGAAGAAACTTCTGAAGGAAAGTGTAAAGTTAGTAGAGGTTGGTTCATGAGGCTTAGGAAGAGAAGTCATCTCCATAACATAATGCCAAGTGAAGCAGCAAGTGCTAAAGTATATTAGCATATTACCCAGAAATTTTAGCTAGAATAATCAGTGAAGGTGGCTACATTAAGCAACTGATTTTTCAATGTGGACAAAACAGTCTTCTATTGGACGAAGATGACACCTGGACTTTCTTAGCTAGACAGGACAGGTCAATGACTGGCTACAATCTTCAAAGGACAAGCTAGCACTTTTATTAGGAGCTAATGCAGCTGATGAGCTTTAAGTTGAAGCCAATGGTCATTTACCATCCTAAAAGTCCTAGGGCCCTAAAGAAATTATACCAAATCTACTCTCTGTGCTTTGTAAATGGAATGACAAAGCCTGGATGTATCATGGTTTGTATCATGATTTAGTGTATTTTCTAAACCAACTCTTGAGACCCACTGCTCAAGAAAAAAGATTCCTTTCAGACATTGAAATGCACATGGTAATTTTGACAATGCACCTGGTAATTTTGACTAAAGGAGTGACTTCAACGTTCAAGTCTTATTATTTAAGAAATACATCTTGTAAGTCTATAGGTACCATAGTGATTTCTCTAATGTATCTCAGCAAAGTAAATTGAAAACATTCTTAAAGGATTCACCAGCTTAGATGTCTTTAGGAACATTTGTGACTCATGGAAAAAAGGTCAAAATATCAACATGAACAAGTGTTTGGAAGAGATTCATTCCAACCCTCAGAGATGACTTTCAGTGGAGTCAGTAACTGCCGATGTTATGGAAATAGCAAGAGAACTAGAACTAGAAGTGGAGCCTGGATATGTTTCAAAATGATGCCAATCATATGATAAAACTTGAATGGATGAGGAGTTCCTTCTCATTGATGACCAAAGAAAATGGTTTCTTGAGATGGATGTACTCCTGGAAAGGATGGTGTGAAGATTGTTGAAATGACAACAGAAGTATTCAGAATATTATGTAAATTCGGTTGATAAAACAGCAACAGGGTTGGAGAGAATTGACGTCGATTTTGAAAGAAGTTCTACTCTGTGTAAAATACTATCAAATGACATCACATGCTGCAGAGAAATCACTCATGAAAGGAAGAGTTGATCTATGTGACAAACTTCATTGTTCTTAAAAAATTGGCACACCTCCCCAATATTGAGCAACCACAACCCTGATCAACCAGCAGCCATTGACAATGAGGCAAGGCCCTCTGCCAGCAAAAAGATTATGACTTACTAAAAGCTCAGATGATGGTTAGCATTTTTAGCAACAAAGTATATTTTATTTTTGCTTTTTTTAATTTTTAAAAGTTTATTTATTTTGAGGGTGGGGGGAAAAGAGGCAGAGAGAGAGAGGGAGAGAGAGAAAGAATCCCAAGCAGGCTCTGCACTGTCAATGCAGAGTCCTATGATGAGTTCAAACTCATGATCCACGAGATCATGACCTGAGCCAAAGCCGGACACTAAACTAACTGAGCCACCCAGGTGCCCCAATAAAGTATTTTTTAAATTAAGGTATGTACATTGTTTTATAGACATAATGTTATGCACCCTTCATAGAACAGTATAGTGTAAACATAACTTTTATATTCACTGAGAAACAAAAAAGAAATTATTTGACTCACTTTATTGTGACATTTGTTCAACTGCAGTGGTCTGAAAACAAGCCTACAGTATCTCAGAGATGCCTGTACAGCAATCACTGAACTGTTCGTGTCTGGAATTTAAGTAAGAAATGGATCCTGGTTAGTATCCACTTGTGAGTGTGACGCTCAGCCACTACACGTTCATTTTTCAGGTGACCTTGTGATTTAGGTCACTGCTCTACCCTTACATCTTACCTCAATAAGCATTTTCAGAGTTACACTCCATTTGGTAATGAGAATACATAAGTGAAGGAAACACAATTTATGTTATTTAAGATGTAGTTTTAATTGCTGTTAGAGACAATAAAGTAAGAGTAGCTTAAGCGATATAGTTTCTTTTTCTCTCTGATAACAGTGTAGACAAAATAAGCAGGTTACAGCTTATCTTCTTTATTTTTCCTAAAATCCAGCCATCTCCTATCTTGTGTCACTATGCCTAAGACGGTTTGTCACCATTACCATTTTAAGGCAGAAGAATAGATGAGGCAAGAGAAAAGTCATTATTTTCCTCTCAAAAAGACAACTTGGAAATTAGCCACATCATTTCCTCTCAAATCTCATTGGCTGGATGTATACTGTCCAATACAACAGCCCCAAGCTACATGTAGCTATTGAGGATATGAAATATAGCTCAATATCAAATTGAGATGTGTTGTAAGTTTAAAATACAATGGATTTTGAAGACTTAGTCTGAAAAAAGCATGTAAAATATATCATTTGAATGTTTGCATCAATTGTATGTTATAATGATAATTTTTTGGATATATTGAGTTAAGATATATCCTTAAAATTACATTTGTATATTTCTTTTTACTTTTTAAAAAATATATAGTTACTAGATAATTTTCCATTACACACACAGTTTTAAGTATATGTCTATCAGAATGTACTGGGCTAGACACTTGTCACATGATCAAAACTACTTGCAGGAGAGTTGGAAGATGTACTTATTTTGGAAATCCATGTGCCCTATGAATGCTGGGGGTTTGTTACTATGACAGAGAATGAAATAATGATGAATAGGAGATAAATTGCAGTATATTTCACATTGAATTTCCTTTTAGGTAACACAAAATATCACAAAGAAGAAATAGGTTCATGATTTTTGGAACAGTTGTCTGGAGGAAATTCTTCATAGCTGATTTGCATTTCTACAAATCTTATGAGGGAGGCACTGACTTCCTATTGTTCTGGACTATCTTTTCAAAGATGTCTGTATAGTGAACAGCCTTGGATGATATAGTATCTTGCTTAATAGCAAAGGACAAACAGACATGCTTTCTGCCTGTATATTTTTTAAAAAGCCCACTTTTGGGGGCATGTGGGTGGCTCAGTCAGTTAAGCATCTGACTCTTGATTTTGGCTCAGGTCATGATCTCAGGGTTCATGAGTCTGAGCCCTGCAACGGACTCTGAGCTCACAGTGTGAAGCCTGCTTGGAATTCTCTGTCCCTCTCTCTACCCATCCCCTGATCTCACACATTCTCCCTTTCAAAATAAATAAACATTTATAAACAAAGTTGGGGCACCTGGGTGGCTCAGTCGGTTAAGCATCTGACTTCGGCTCAGGTTGTGATCTCACAGCTTGTGAGTTTGAGCCCCATATCAGGCTTTGTGCTGACAGCTCAGAGCCTGGAGCCTGCTTGGATTCTGTGTCTCCCTCTGTCTGCCCCTCCACTGCTCACACTCTATCTCTCTCTTTCCCTCAAAAATAAATAAACATTAAAACAAATTTTTTTAAGTCAAGTTTTTTAACTTTAGGGTTAATTCCTGACAGTGCAACCGCTGAATATAAAGGTACATTCTGGCCCTATGGAATTTAGGGGTCTGGGAACCAATGTAAAAGCAGTGATGCTCTGGTTACTGCTATTGCACAAGTAATAAATTCTTGTTTGTCTCTGATCCATAAGTCTTGTGACTTTCAACAGCATCTGTGAAAGTATGGCAGACTTTCTTGTTAGCTTTCAAGTAGGGTAAAGTTCAGACTCTTGATAAGTTCTTGATAAGGGTGTAAATACTTTTTTTAATGTTTATTTATTTTTGAGACAGAAAGAGACAGAGCATGAACGGGGGAGGGGCAGAGAGAGAGGGAGACACAGAATCGGAAACAGGCTCCAGGCTCTGAGCCATCAGCCCAGAGCCCCACGCGGGGCTCGAAGTCACGGACCATGAGATCGTGACCTGAGTCGAAGTTGGACGCTCAACCGACTGAGCCATCCAGGCGCCCCAATAAGGGTGTAAATATTAAGAGCACAGTCTTAGGTGTTTGGCAGTTATAGCATACATGACCACTGTATGATGGTGCACAAGTTATTTGACTTCTTTTCACTCCACTTTCCTCCCAATTCTGCTACATAGGTTCATCATAGAGGTTGTATGAGATAAATCTGTGTAAAGCACTTAGAAGACTGTCAGGCACATGGTTTTCACTCAATAAATGTTATCATTACCAAGAAGAAGGGGAACTGTGGCTAAATGAAGTAAATACAAAATTGCATTGAGCAAATCTGACAGCAATTTGTTTTATACAGTTAATCACACATAGTTGGCATAGAGCAAAAACACAAAAACATTTAAAAAAAATTTATAAGTATCATTACATTTAATTTCAGCAACAACTTTATGAAATAGGTGTGGCTATTGCCAGTTTAGTGGGGTCAAGTCACACAATCCACAAAATGTATTCTGAATGGAAATAGCAACATTATTGCTTTTGAGTGTGACACATGGCCCTGGAAATTCACATATGGCAAAACACTTTGCAGTAGGTCATTCTATTCAAGAGGAATTTTTGTCAGCTGAGAGTCCTTTTTCAGAAATGCTGAGATTTATCAGCTAAGGATTAAAGACTAAAGACTGCATTGAAAAGAAAGAAACATCATTAGATATTTCTGGGTAGTTAGACTGTTAAGGAAGTCTATGAGAATCCTATTTTTCCCTTTGTCCTCGGAGTTCTTGGAAACTGCTCCCTATGTAGGATTTCACTTGCCAGAGATGCTATAGTGGGTAATGGATTTTTGGTGCTCTAATACTTGACTCAGTTTTTCATCATCACATAATTAGTGCTCATGATAGGATTCTTTGAACAATCTCATCAAAGATTCACAAGGTTTTTTTTAGACTATGATTTTATTGAATGGAGGGACCAAATCTTTCTACCTTTCTATTACTGGCACTTTCCTATGATGGCATATAGCAGACACTGCATGCATTTCATTGAATCAGGAAATGACAGTTCCTTATTTTGAGTTAGGAGAGTCTAATGCTGAAAAACTCTGAGTGTGTTAATGAAAACGGAAGCATTTTTGAGTTGCTTCAGATTTACCTGAAGGAATGCTTGGTAAATGGAGCAACAGATAAACCAGAAGTATGTACAAAGCTTTCTTGGGTATTCAGTGGTGAACAGAACAGATATGGTTCTTTCCCATATTGAACTTGAATCTGACACATTGAGACACATCACTTGTGTCTCAATCCCCATGATCAAAAACCTTATTTATAATCCTAAGGGTACAAGTCATGATTTTATCCTATAACACCATTCATGCATTGTCATCACTATCAGCAGGTGAAAATAAATAGTACCCTTCCTTGGGAGAAATGGAAGGCCCTTCTATGTGGGACTGCATTAAGAACAAGCTAAAAAAGGTGGTTTTGTGTTGGAAAAAAATCTTGATAAATAATTTCAGTGCATACGATGTCTTAATTATTGACCCATTCCTTGATTTTAAGGATATTTTAAATATCCTTAGAATGAAAGTTTCTTAGGGTTTCCATCTCTCTGATTATATTACCCATCTGTGCATTTTTTCCACTTTTTCCATTAGAGCCCTTAGAATATTCATCATAGTTATTTCAAATCCCTGGTATGATAATGCTATATCTAAGTCTGGTTCTGACATTAACTTTGCCTCTTGAGATCGCTTTTGTCTTTTAGTGTGCCTTATACTTTTTGTTGTTGTTGCTGATAGATAGACATATTCTATCAGGTAAGAGGAACTGAGACAAATAGGCCTTCGTAAAGTGTGGGGTTTTATGTTTACCTAGTTAGGTGTTAGATTGTGTTTAGTGTTTGCTGTAACTTTAGGTGCCAGAGTCTAAAATTTCCTTTAGCGTCTGTGTTTTTGTCTCCTCTGTTGTCTTTTGTTTTCCTAGACGTTCCTTTTTAAGTAGCTAATGAGGATTGCAATTCTTTCAGCTGTAATCCTTTTTTACTAGTAGGAACCTGACTGATGTGGTAATAAGGTTCGGGGGAAGGGAAGCATTAGATCTCAGACTTCAGTGAGCCAGTGCCACCAGACTGGACATCAAAAATGCTTCACTATTTTTTACCCCTGAAGTGAGGGAGGAAAGATGGATGGGCCTAGAGCTGGCTATTTGCCTTCTACCTGGCTAGGCTCTGGTAAGACAGTCTCCTATGAGAGAAGGTCTTTGATTTTTTATTTAAAGGAGAATAACAGGGGCACCTAGGTGGCTCAGTCGGTTAAGCGTCCCACTTCCCCTCAGGTTGTGATCTTATGGTTCAGGCACTCAAGCCCTGCTTCAGGCTCAGAGCTGATAGCTCAGAGCCTGGAGCCTGCTTCAGATTCTGTGTTTCCTCTCTCTCTGCCCCTCCCCTGCTCATGCTCTCTCTCTCTCTCTCTCTCTCTCTCTCTCAAAGATAAATAAACATTAAAAAAATTTAAAGGACAGTAACATACTCTGGCTATATTTCAAAATAGCTAATTTTTCCCTGCTGTTGTTGGAAACATGAGATTTCTTTCTAATCTTCACCTGAGGACTTGGTGGGGCCCTTAAAGACTGGGACCTGCTAAGAATGGGATCCCAGCCATTCAAGCTGATTCAGGCTGAACCCCCATTAATTTGTCAACCATAGTTTAAGTGTTCTTACAGGAACTGGCTCCACCAGAGAGCTTCTGCTCCTGGCTTCTGCACCTGCCAAGCTGAGATTCTCTATATTTGTTTGTACAATTTGCTGGGAGCCAGCCTGTCCTGCGACCAAAATTTTCTGATGCACCTAAGAAGAGTTGCTGATTTTCAGTGTATTTGGCTTTTTTCTTGTTGTGAGGATAAGCATGACAACTTCCAAGCTCTTTACACATCAGCCTGGGAACCACAAGTCCAAAAGACATTTTCTGAGGGTCATTTGTCTTTCAGTATCAATGAATGCGTAAGATGCTCCTCTAAAAGCATTATTTGGAGGTGGCTAAGCCAAGGACTGTGAAGGTATTTTACATTTGGGAAGTGACTATTAAGCTTACCAATATCTATGTTCTTCTCTTCTGTGTTGGCATTCAAATTATATTTCCCATCCTCTCTCACAGTAGAGTTGATCATATGACTGAGTTACAAAATGGAATGTGAGTAGAAGTTGCCTGGCCCTTAAAAATCTTTTGCACCAATCCTTACTCTCCTCCCTCGTCTGTAAGTTTAATGGAAAAGACCCTGAGGATCTAAAGTGGTATATAGCCACGAGAAGAAAGAAACCAGGGTACTTCAATGACTTTGTGGAACAAAGTCCATCTATTCTTCCCCCCTCTACACCAATCTGCACAGAATTGCTCCATGACCAAAAGTACAGTTTTTACATATTAATGTTGGGGTCATTTGTTACAGTACCCTGCCCTGACTAATGCGGGGCAGAGAAGAGGGATCTCCATTGAGGGGAAAGCAGACAAAAGGCAAGCTGTAGTCATGTAAGCAGTTTGGTTGAGAGTTGGATCTGCTGATATAAAGAGCATTTGATAAACCCATGCTGGGAAGGTAACACAAATATGCCATTTACATGCAGAACTGCCTTACATAGCCTGGGTCCCTAAGTGTGAAAGCCAACCTTGAGGTCCTTGAACCTCTCTATCCTTGTGCACAAGTCGAAATGTTTACATTCTTTTTTTTAAACTTTTTTTTTTCTTAATGTTTATTTTCGAGACAGAGCTTGAGTGGGGGAGGGGCAGAGAAAGAGGGAGACACAGAATCCAAAGCAGGCTCCAGGCTCTGGTCTGTCAGCCCAGAGCCCAACGTGGGGCACAAACCCAGGAACTGTGACATCATGACCTGAGCCGAAGTCCAACACTCAACCATCTGAGCCACTCAGGGGCCCCATAGTTTACATTCTAATCATGATGAATTTCTTATAGTTCTTTACTCAGTGCATTATCTCACATCTGTTGTTTTATCATGTTAATCCCCCTCCCTGGAATATCCATTCACTATTGTACCCTGGGCTTTTCTTATGCAGCTTTCACAAGTCAGCTTGGGTGTCTCTTCTAAGAAGCCATCTGCAATCCTCCCAAGGCCAGGGTAAAGATGGATAAATGAGTTTTTCCCAACCGAACTAAGTACAAATCACCTTGCTATCTATGTGTAGTAATAAAGTTAAAAAGTAGCTGCATTGAAAGACTATAATTTCTATGACTGGGACATTAAGAACAATGCCTGGCAGTTTGCTCTCAGCCAATACTAAGTATCTATTTCATGTCTAGGATTGCCTCTGGCATAGAACAGACACTAAAAAATGGTGGCACAATTTCTGCCTTACGAGAGTTTCTATCTGAGGTGAGGAGATAGCCCTGATGTAGACCAGAGATTCTTAGATTTAGATGCAATGCAATCACCTTGCTTAAAATGTATATTGTTGCATAATTCTGATGCAAGTCAACTGCAGACTGGAACCAGAAACACTGCACAAGTCTGTGGAACTTTCTGAAAAACAAGCAATCACTAGTACCTAGCCTAAGGGCTATAGGTATTCAGCCAACGTGCATGAATGTGAATGAAATGAGACAATTGGGCAACAACGAGAGAAGAATACTTGCTCCACATAATTCAAGTGAATTGGACTGCATAAATTGTAAGCATGTAGGATTTCACATAAAAGAGATTGGTGTAGGCCGGTACAGACAAAGAAGGCATACAGAAGTTAGGATTTGAATCAGAGTATCAAAATAGAAACCACAAGAAATTTGTATTCAGATAACTCTGGATTTGAAACACAGATCCATCACTTAGGAGCTATTTAATTTATCATAGCTTTTATTTTCTGACCTGCAGAAAGAAGATTGATGGCAACTATGTTGCACTTCTCTTTTGAAGATTAAAGTGCCCAGCAGAGGGCTTGGCTCAGTGCTTTTGCTCAATCCATGCCAGCCATCTTTCCTCAAAGGATGCACTATATTTGGATACAGTTCTTTATTTTTATATCAAAAAGAACTTTAGATATCCTCTTTCAAATACTGATCTAAATTCATATTATTTATTGCTCAAATTGCCCCTATTTAATTATGCCTCAGATATAACTGCTCAAATGAGTGTTCTCCAGGTCACAGAGAAACTTAGAAGCTGAATTCAAGTTTGAACAAGAAGAACTATTCAAGGTATGCATTTTTTATTGTAGCAGTTCAATTGTCTTTTCTAAAAGGCTATATTTTTTCTTCAGAAGGAAATGAGTCCCAAAGCTCCCGGAGCATCAGAAGAGATGTGCAGACAGCCTCTATTTCCATTTAACTGTTGGGATTTAATCCATTTATGTCCTCAAATGCACATTACAAGGGGAAATAAAGTGAAAACTGGCCTTAGCATACACTCAAGTTTGAATCATATTCTTCATAGATTATTTACCAAAATTTTGGCTGAACAGCTAGAAGCGAAAACAAATAAAATAGGAGAACAGTGCACGAGAACTTACCAAAATTGATGGAGCTGGGGTACCTGGGTGGCTCAGTCAGTTAAGCCTCCGACTTCAGCTCAGGCCATGATCTCTGAATTTACGATTTGGAGCCCCATGTTGGGCTCTGTACTGACATCTCAGAGCCTGGAGGCTGTTTCAGATTCCGTGTCTCCCTCTCTCTCTGTCCCTCCCCGACTGGAGCTCTCCCTCTCCCCCGCCCCCTGCCTCAAAAATAAAATAAAATAAACATTAAAAAATTAACCGAGCTAATGTAAGAAACAGCTTGAATTCTACAAGAATAATGGGAAGAAAATAATACCAGGTAAAACATTCAAGAGTTGGAATGCCTATCATGACTGCATGGCTTGCAGCTGAGATATATCCTCATAGGCTGGACCTGCTGAGTGGATAATCACAGACTGGTTCCAGCTGTTCTTAAAAACTGGTTTTAAGTTGGTGACATTTAAGAGCTGCTTTTACTTATTTTTTAAACCACTTTATTGAGACTGACATACAAAGAACTGTGCATATTTAATGTATTCAACATAGTGACTTTGGAGGTAAGTATACATCATGAAACCATCACTGCAATTTATGCCATGAACATATCCATCCTCTCCAAAGGTTTCCTTCCAGCCTCTTTATTTTTATTTTCTTGTGATAAGAATACCTATTGTAAAATTTACCCACATAGCAAAATTTAAAGTATATAATATAGTATTGTTAACTATAGGCACTATGTTGTACAATAGGTCCCTAGAACGAATTCATTTTATATAACTGAAACTTTGTACCCTTTGGCCAATGCCTCTGCATTATCCCCTCCCCTTAGTCCCTAGTAACTATCATCTACTCTATGTTCTATATGCATACTATTTCAGACTTTTCATGTAAGTAGAATCATTTGTATTTGTTCTTATTTCGTTTAGTAAATAGGCTCATCCATGTTATTGCAAATGATAGGATTTCTTTGTTTTTATAAGGCTGAATAATATTCTACTGTATGTAACTACCACATTTTCTTTAACCATTCATCCACTGACATTAAGGTTGTTTCCATAACTTAGCTATTATGAATAGTGCTGCAATGAACACAGGAGTACAGATATCTCTTTGAGATCCAGATTTCAATTATTTTAGGTATGTACACAGAAGAACTGCTGGGTCATACGGAAGTTATATTTTTAGTTTTTTGAGGAAACTTCATACTGTTTTCATAGGGACTGCACCAATTTACATTTCCACAAGCAGTGTATAAGGGTTCCTTTACCCTACATCCTTGTCAGTACTTGCTATCTTTTTTTTTAATATACATAAATGATAGCCATCCTAACATGTGTGAGTTCATATCTAACTGTGGTTTTCCTTTGCATTTCCCTGATGATTAGTGATGATGAGCACCATTTCATGTAGCTGTTAGTTATCTATATGTCTTTTTTGCAGACATGTTTATTCAGGATTTTTGTGCAAGAAAAATAAACCTAGAGGCATCATACCTCCTGATTTCAATGTATTACAAAGCTAAAATAATCAAAATGGTGTTGTACTGGCATTAAGACAGACATATAGACAAATAGAACACAGAGAGTTCATAAATAAATTTATGCATGTATGTTTAAGTGATCTTCAACAAGCGTGTCAAGAATAGACAATGGGGAAAGGACAGTCTCTTCAATAAATGGTGTTGGGAAAACTGGACATTTATATGCAAAAGAATGAAAATGGACCCTTATCTTACATCATATACATAAATCAACTCAAAATGGATTCAAGACTTAAACATATGATCTGAAACTGTAAATCTCCCAGAAGAAACAGGGAAAAACCTTCTTGACATTGGCTTGGCAATGAGTTCTTGGATATAACACCAAAAGCTCAGGCAACAAAAGCAAAAAGAGACAAATGGGTTTAAACTGAAAAGCTTTTTCACAGAAAAGGAAACAATCAACAATGTGAAAAGGCAGACTAAGAATGGGAGAAAACATTGGAAAGCCATGTATTTGATAAAGGGTTATTATCCAAAATATTTAAGGAACTCCTACAACTTATAGCAAAACCAACAAACAATAACAAAAACATGTAACTTCTTCAGTTCTCTTTGTTATTCAGGCTCTTTAGACTGTTTTTCCAGGACCCCTAGTAGGTAAGTATAGATATAATTATTTATTTCGTTTTCCCTGTCCAATCTGCATCAGTAAACCAGCCTCTTTCTTGCTTTCAAGGCCCTGTCTATGCTAACACCGGATACATTTGTCTTCCAATAGACACTATCCTTCTCTTGGAACCCTGCTGCTGCTTTCTCCTCTGTGTGACATGTTCACCCTGTGCTCTCGCCTCATTTCTAACACTTCACAAGTTTTACTGAGTCTGTTTTTCATATTTAAACCAGAAAGACTTTTTCTTCAGCAAGAAACAACCCCGACTGAACTTCTTTTCAGATTCTGGGTCAGATAAACTTTTATTCATGTAAGACGGTAGAATGCTGTTGTCCAGCACAGCGAGGACCTAAGGCTATCATTAGTCATTCCAAGACAAAATATGTCAATTATTTGCTGTGTGAACCTGGGCATACATCAGCTCCTTCACCTCTAAAAGAGGATGATAATGATGGTACCTACTTCACAGGGTTATCATAAGATTAAACAAGTTAATTCATGCAAGACACCTGGACCAGTACACAGGACATAGTAAGTGCTTAATAAATTTTAATTATTATTGAGCTCACATAAGTATTCTTTGTAGATAACATTTCTTCCCTATTGTTTTACCATAATCGGTTATAATTATCTATTAGACTACAAGCTGAGTGGAGACAAGGAACTCACCTTATTCTTTCTCTAACCCCAGCTTCTATCACAGTGTCTGGACCATAAGAGACACCCAAATTTTTTTTTGGTAAATAAATGAAAATACATTTTCCGTTTATCAACTCCTATAAAATACAGTGTTTGTATTATAGGCACCTTCTTTCATTTTAGTTTTCTGGGTCTATGCTATATAGTCTCCATCAGATTGTTTGATGGGTAAGACAGGCATAAAAGTGAGGTGAAGTGAGGTGAAGTGATTCCTCATTTCTCAAGGCCAAATTTTTTACACTGTACACTTGCCTAGAGCACTATCAATATGGTTCTGGTTGATGAATATATATTTATTATTTTATCATAAGCACAATTCCACAGAAGTGAATTAGAAACACCTGGTCTAGAAGTCACTCATTCAGTGAATTTAACAGAAGAAAATGTCTCCTAATGAAAAGGAACTGGTAAAAGTACCTGTATTTTCACAATCAGAAATTCCAATATTTCCCATACCATCATACTAAGGTCACTAAAGGAGTACAATGTTTAAAAGTCAATGTGCGTTCTACTTTATGCAAACTGGATCTGTGAAATATCAAAATGTCTACCTTAAGATCATGATTAAAATAGATTCACCTTATAAAATATTTGTCACATGATTTTAAGTGGTAAATCACTTCAATTCATTATTTATGTATTATAGTAACTAATATAGTACTTGGCACAAAGTATGACACATTGATTGGCAAGCCACCTAAGAAACAAATTTCTTTTACAATGTCATTTTGCATGAGAAAGATATCGAGATATTCCTATTTTCTTAGTAAAAAAAAAAAATTAGTATTAGTAGTATTCAGTGTTGGAAAAAATAAGAAGAGGTAAAGGAGATCAGCTAGGAAAAGTGAAGGCATTTTCCATAACATGAAATACATTTCTATCTCATGTGTATAGTTTCTAAATCTGGTAATAAAGCTAATTAAAAAAAGTGTATAATGGAACTTGATAAATGATATTAATAGTGCTTCATGTATTTTAATTTATAGATGCTCCTATTATAAAATGAAGTAAATCTTTAAGTATATTAACAGTTAATATATGCACATATATGTATATGTACAACATAGCACTAAGTCTAAAATAAACTAACATAGTCTCTGATCCTTTGAAACACCAGTCTTAGAAAATAATTCAATAATGATTTATTAAAAACCTGTCACGTCTTTTGTAGAATCTGTATTACGCTGACATGAGTAACACAGACAACTGAACAAATACCTAAAGCAAATAAACCATGTGGAAGCTAAGATTATGGAAGAGCAAAGGGATGAATATGGATATGTGCAGTAGAGAGGATAGGGAAACAAAGAAATACAGAAACTCTATCAAGATCAAAAACTTTTAGAACTCACTAGAAGCAAGATTTTATATTGCCCTTTTCTCTGTCAAATAAAAAGGAAAGAAACTGAAAAAAAAAGTGACTTGTCCATGACTAAAGAATTGGTCAGTGTAGAGCAAAGGACTACACAGACCCTAAGATTTTTTCCAAATAATTGTGACTAATATTTGTTGAATTGTTATGCTATGCCAGGCATTGTTGTGTTACCCAAATTTATCTTCCCAACAACACAAGGTAATGAATAATAGTGTATTTTTAGACACACAAAAATATCATTTAGCTTCACTACACGGCTACAAAGACAGTACATGCAATATGTACTAAAACATTAACACATAAAGCTAAGATGAAGTTAGCAGACAAGAGGGTATTTGAATGGATGGGTATTCATTGAGTGGTGAATATAATACCCCTGATGATGAGGACAGAAAGAGGGATGGGGTGAATGGAGAACAGAGGTAGTATATTAGTTACCTATTGTGTAACCAATGAGCTGAAATGTAGCAGCCCAAAATCAAAGCCATTAGCTCAGGAGTCTTTGGTCAGCTGATCTGTCCTGGGGTAGACTGACACTGGCTTGGTTTAACACGTTCCTGCTTGGCTGACTGGTCAATGAAGACCTTTTGTGTCTGGCAGTTGAACAGCTATCAGTGAGATGAAGGAAGTGACAGAGACACATATCTGTTGTTTTCTAATGTGGTAGCTTTGGATGGTCACATGGTGGTGACAGCTTTCATAGACTGAGGGAGGTATACGAGACATCCTGAGTTCAGGTATGCAAGACATTTTGAGTTAGTGCACAGTATCTTTTCTGGTACATTCTATTGCCCAATGCAAGTCACATGGTGGTGGTGAAATAGATATTACCTCTTATTGGGAGGTGCTGAAGAAAATTATGGCCACTTTTTGCAATCGTGCAGATGATGAGATATAAAAGAGATGAATTACAAAGAAATCAGGGGACAGCAAAGTTACAACAAACTGCTAGACATTTTTTTTTAATGTTTATTTATTTTTGAGAGAGAGAGAGAGCGAGATAGAGTGACAGAGTGTGAGCAGGGGAGAAGCAGAGAGAGAACAAGACACAGAATCCAAAGCAGACTACAGGCTCAGAGCTGTCAGCACACAGTCAGACATGGGGCTCAAATCCACAAACTGTGAGATCATGACCTGAGCCCAAGTCGGACGCTTAACCAACTGAGCCACCCAGGAGCCCTAGACATATTTTTACACCTACAATCACAGAAGTAATTGAAGGCAGAATAAAAAGAGAATCTTCTGGGAAACTATTGACAATTAGATTTTTTCATGATGAATATAAATTTTTTATAAGACCCATTTGAAGCATTTCCTATTTCATTTGAGCTTTGCTTATAAAAGCATGTCACACATGGGAATTAGCTTTGATTTTTAAAAAATGATCTTTATAGTTCTAGCTTATTGACACTTTTTTGTAAAGAAACAACAACAAAAGAGGAATTGAGCAATTTTTCTAATATACATTAAGAGACAAAGAACAAAATAAATGTATTAACACTTATCATAATTCATCAGAGCAATAGGATATCTTTCAAGAGATGGATTTTTATCTCTATTTTCTCTATGGCAAGTTCAAGAAATTATAGCAGATTTTATCCATATGAAGTTAAGCCCATCTAACTCCTGAATTCTTTGGTGTGATTGTTTCATAGAAAAGGTAAGCTTGCTGGGAAAGCAGGTATGAAGAATTTTTATTTTAAATCCTTGAAACTGTGACAGATGTTTATAAATCTCAACACAAACATGTTACTGATGGTTTGTTGACATTTAGGTGTTGGGTTCTCCATGCTCTATCCGTTCTCACTCTTTTCCTGAGTAGGATCCTGATTGTAATCACTGAGTTCCTTCAGAGGACATCAAAATTGATTTAAATAGCAATGAAAATATGACACCAGGAGGGCGCTTGGCTGGCTCAGTTGTTTGAATATCTGACTCTTGGTTTTATCATGGTTTATGAGATCAAGCCCTGCAATGGACTCTGCTGACAGTGTTGAGCCTGCTTGGGATTCTCTCTCTCCTTCTCTCTCTGCCCCTCTCCCACTCATGTGTTTGCTCTCTCTCCCTTTTCTCTCTCAAAATAAATAAACATAAAAAAAGAAAATATGACATCAGGAATACACATACACACACACACACACACACACACACACACACAGAACTGCAGCGTTAGCCTGCTGGGTTCTGTCTTTAACCCATATGAGTCATGTTCCTGCTTATGGACCCACTTGCTCCTGTCTTACCTCGTTCTTCAACCTTCCTGGGCTCTTCTTGATCCTATCCACAAACACTATTATTGAGGTATGATAGAGGAGTAAGAGAAGACAACTCCTTCCTCTTAACCTCAGACCATGGCTTATACATCAAAAATGCACAATTCAAGAAGCTATGCAGAAGCCACTGTGGTGTTTATTTATTTATTTTTTCAATGTTTTGATTTATTTTTGAGACAGAGAGAGGCAGAGCATGAGCAGGGGAGGGGCAGAGAGAGGGAGACACAGAATGTGAAGCAGGCTCCAGGCTCTGAGCTTTCAGCACAGAGCCTGATGCGGGGCTTGAACTCACAGACTGTGAGATCATGACCTGAGCTGAAGTCGGACGCTTAACTGACTGAGCCACCCAGGCACCCCCACTATAGTGTCTATTATTTGCCCTTTACTATGACTTCCATTGCATGTGTCTATCTCCTACACTAGACTATGAACTTTTTTTCTCTTTAATGTTTATTTATTTTTGACACATAGATTATGAGCAGGGAACAGGCAGAGAGAGAGGGAGAAAGAGGATCTGAAGCAAGCTCTGCACAGACAGCAGAAAGACTGCTGTGGGGCTGGAACTCATGAACCATGAGATTATGAAGTGAGCTGAAGTCGGACACTTAACTGACTGAGCCACCCAGGTGCCTCAGAGACTATGAACTTCTTAAATTCTGTTTTGCCTACCAGGGTGTCTAGCATATAGAACATATCATTAAGTGCATGTTTAATTAATTTCAAATTGACTTCATTTATGTAAAAAATATCTCTTGTTACCATGGCTACAAGGTCAACCTGTACAGCTTCCTTAACAAGCTGTAATATATTTGCTGTATCAACTATTACCATCCAGTTAAACAAAACTGACATTGAATTTTTGATGACAGCACATTTTATTAATTACGTGAAGGAATCAAGAAACATTTTCTATGTATGAGTCTCACTTTAGATTCTTCATCATTAGGTAATATGTTTGTCCATTGTTACATTTGGATCTATATTTACCTAGCCTCTTATCTACATTAGGGGCTGGGTTTTACAACTTGTCATTAAAAGTATAGACATTAATGATTTTTTTTCTTTAAAATTTTTACATAACACATGCAAATAATTGTTAAATAAAAATGTGCATTTCTACAGCTTATCAATAATGAACATCAAAGAATCATAAACCAGGTCAAAAATAGAAAAATTTTAGCACCAAGAGTGGGCCCCTTTTGCTCTCTCTCCCTGTCCCTGGTCTCTGCCTTGGTTTTATTAAACCACTACTTCAACACAGTATGATCACTTTCTTGCTTTTCTTTCAATATTAACACCTTCATATATATCTGGAAATATATAAATCTAATATTCATTAGATTTACCCACACATTTTTTTACTGTTTTTAATGTTCTTCATACATTCATTCTTATAATTTCCATCCACATTACATCATCTTTCTTAAAATGTATATATCTAGCATTTCTAAAATACTATTAACCTGTTTTAAGCATCTAATAATTCACTGGGAAATCAATAGAGGTCTGTATATTTTTATGTTTTATGTTTTTTGCTTATGCTTGACTAATTAATTTTAATCATGCTATTCTTCATGAGATTTATTGAGTTTATACATTCACATTTTTCTTCAGTGTTAGGAAATTCTCAAATATTGCTTCGGCTCTATTCTTCCTTCTCATTTAATGACACTTACTCTGTCTTCTTTATTTTCTACTTTAATAGTTTTAGATAGTGTTTTCTGACCTCTCTTCCAGTTCTTTTTTTTTTTTTAAGTTTATTTATTTTGAGAGAAAGAGAGAGAGAGGGAGTACACACACAAGTAGGGTAGGGTCAGAGAGAAGGAGTGAGAGAATCCCATGCAGGCTCTGCGCTGTCAGCACAGAGCCTGATGTGGGGCTCAATCCCATGAACTGTGATATCATGATCTGAGCTGAATTCAAGAGTTGGACACTTAACTGGCTAAGCCTCCCAGGCACCCCAGGTTTATTTATTTTGAGAGAGAAAGAGCACAAATATGAGTGGGGGAGGAGCAAAGAGAGAGGGAGAGGGAGAGAGAGAATCCCAAGCAGGCTCTGTGCTATCAATGCAAAGCCTGACCTGGGGCTGGATCCCAAGAAACCATGAGATCATGACCTGAGCCAAAACAAGAGTTGGACACTCAACCAACTGAGCCACCCAGGTGCCCCTGACTTCTCTTGAAGTTCTTTAATTCTCTTTTTGAATGTGTCTAAACCAGTGAGTTGTTAATTTCATTGTGCTTATAAATTCTAAAATTTCAATTATTTTAGTCTTCTAGTTGCTTTTCTATCTTTTCTAATTATATGCCTAAATTCTAAACCTCATATTCTATTTCTTTAACATGGTAAGTATAGTTATTTTAAAATCTGTTTCTGATTTACTCAAAAACAGGAGCTCATGTGTCTTTCTTATCTGTGTCTGCTATTAACTTCATGTTTTCTTGTGGGTCTGTGTCCCTGGTTATTTTTATTGTGTACTAAAAAATGTCTCTGATTTTCTTTTTCTTTCTTCTTTTGCCTGTGGAAATGATTTGAGAACCAGACTAATACTATCTTCTTAAAGGGAGTTTGCTAGTTTGGTTGGGGTGGACTTCTGTGGATACTCTTAACATGGAATTTCATTCACACTATCAGGGAATTGAGGTGATACAAAGATGAGATGCAATCTTTAGGGGAGCTAGTGTATTCTCACTGTACCCTTACTTCTAAAGTTTAGCCCTTTGGAATATTTTCCCCAAACACAGAGGTTTCAACCAGCTCCCAACCTGGTTTGCTTCCAAACTCCAGCTGTCACCATAAACATGCTATGCTCTCAGAATCCCTACTCAGTCCCTTATGTAAATGACCACTAGAGGAAAAGAAGCCCTAAACACAAGGATCACTTACATGAATTTCTGTCTTCTCCCAGATCTTAGATTAATCATTCTTTACTATCATGTTGCCTTACTAATGCCTTTCAGCAGCTTTCTTTTTTTTAATTTTTTTTTTTTTTTGCAATAGTTTTTGATCATCTTCAATAGGACAGTGGTCCAAATTGCCATTCATATTACCAGAAGTCAGATCTATCAGTTTTCAAATTGTAATGCCACTTCTACTTCCGCAATCATTTCCTAACCTTCTTCCCTTCACAAGAAAAGAAAGAAAGGCTGCTCTGATTGTTATTGGAGGTGCAGGCATGATTCAGTCTTAAGCATTTTGAAGACATAGATGTTGACTGAATGGGTTCATTTTTTTGTCTATTGTTACAGTTACTTTTCCATTTAGAGATCTTTTCTAATCACAGGATTCTAGTATGTGACATTTTCTTTTCCAGGGTGTTATATTCATTATTCCACTTGTTTTCACCTAGCCTATATCTCTTTATGGACTCACCTACTTAGGAATTTTTGTCATCCCTCTCCTCCAACTACACCCAGTTCATCCTTGCCCATAGTCTGCTTGGAGCCCCAGTGCATAAGCTTCCTTGCAGTACTCTAATGCACAGTCATTGCTCCATTCGATGAGATTCGAACGCAGTAGTTAATCATCTATTAGCATAGATGCTAATATTCTATTTTCTATCTATTTTTAGAGATGAAAGTCTCTGGTATAAGCTTCCTTGGCTCCTCCTTTTAGTAGCTATGTGAACTTGGGTAAGTTACATGTTTAGTTGACATGTTTCTCAGAAAAAATGTATTGAATTTCTAACCTGTATTTCAGAGTGTGGCTTTATTTGGAAATAGGGTCCTTGAAGATGTGATTATTTTAGAGGAGGCTATAGTGGAGTAGGGTGGACCCTTAATCCAATTATGACTGGTATCTTTATAAGAAGACAGAATCACACGGGGAGAAAGGCATAGGATGACATAGCAGAGGTTGCAGTGATGGATCTGCAGGGCAAGGAGCTGCCAGAAATGATGACCACTACTGGAGGCTAGGAAGAGGCAAGGAAGGATTTACCTCTTAGTTTCAGAGAAAGCATGGCTTTGCCAACCCCTAGATTTGAGACTTAGAGACTCTAGAACTGTGAAAAATAATATTTGTTATTTTAAACCATCCAGTTTGTGGTACGTTGTTATTGCAGCCCTGGGAAACATTCATTATATAACCTCTTTTTACCTAGTTTTCTCATTTGCAAAACAGATATAATAATAGCAATATCTATATGATAGACTTATAGTGAACAACCATGTGTGACAAGCTGGCTTTTAATAAGTGCCAAATAATTCTCCTGTATAATTATCAGAGCAGATAAAATTTCTCCTTGAAGGCAGGGTCACAATATGTGTTTCTCATGAGTCTTCCAATATGACTAGTAGAGGACTAAGTGTACAACATAAATATGTAAATATACATTCGGTCATTTTCCCTCAAATTATATCATTACTTCATTTATTTACTTACTTATTTTTGAGAGACAGAGTGCAAGCTGTGGAGGGGCAGAGAGAGACAGAATCCCAAGCAGGCTCCAGGCTCTGAGGTGTCAGAAGCGAGCCTGTTGCAGGACTCCATCTCATAAACCGTGAGATCATGACCTGAGCCAACCAGGTCATGGATGCTTAACCAACAGAACCACTCAGGTGCCTCATCTATGAATTACACTGTGGTTTGTAATTGTGACATTCCCCCTGTGCTCTGACTGCTTTATAGTCCCCTTTATCTTAAACACATTCCCACCATTTCTCACCCTTATGCTCATGTCAAATTCCTTATTACCTTGTGATACCTAAGCATTGACTTGACTATAGAAACCAAAAAAGAAAAGACAGCTAAAATGAGCAATTTCCAGATGATTGTGGAACTTAAAAATGTGAGTTATACTCTTAGCTCTGCTACAAACCCATTAAGTGGCTTCAGACACTTCACATAACATTGTGAAACCGGAATTTCCTTATCTGAACAATGAAGAGACTGGATGAAATACTTTCAAACATTTTATCAGTTTGGTTTCTATGATTAAGTTATTCTGTGTCCTCTGAGTTCATCCCTAACAATGAAAAGCTGCTTCTCACTCATCCATTATGGCTCAGCACATGCGGGAGGCAGCCGGTATTCAACATAACATTTGTCCATTAACTGATATGGGGAGATGCATTTGACTATTCATTGAGATAGGGTGATGTGCATTATTGTTGCTCTTGAAAAATTTGGCTTTGCCAGTAGAATTACCTGTGCAAACACAGTAACAGATGTTTCCAAATACATGCTACATGCACACCCACTTGGTGTATCTCGGATTTCAAAGAGCCTATTGTTTTGAAAAGTGCTCACATTCATGGTGGAATAATAAAAGGAAGAAAGTACTTTTATGCTGCGATGCATCATTTTTACCTTTTAAATCAAAACACTGTGACGTGTCTCTTGCTTATTTGGAAAATTAATGATTTAAAAAAAAAATCAGGTGAACATTTCAAGCTATAGTCGACTACTTGGAAAAAGTTATATACTCCTTAATTTAGTTCCTCATTACCAAGTATTACCTGGTTATTCTCTACATCTGTTATTCTTCTACATCTGTCATTTGGCTAAACACCCACTCTAAGTTTATCAATTACCAAAACAAAGGCCTTGTTATATTCACCATCCTTTGGTCTCTGCTGCCCTTGAAACTAAACTGTTTCTGTCTTGCTTCTGTCTCCTCTACTAAGTTTCTTCGATATTTCTTTTTCAGATTTTCTTCTTACCCTACCCATAATGTTTTATCTTTCTTTTTTCTAATTTTTTTTTAACATTTATTTATTTTTGAGACAGAGAGAGGCAGAGCATGAGCAGGTGAGGGGCAGAGAGAGAGGGAGACACAGAATCTGAAACAGGCTCCAGGCTCTGAGCTGTCAGCACAGAGCCTGACGCGGGGCTCGAACTCACGGACCGGACCGTGAGATCATGACCTGAGCCGAAGTCGGACGCTTAACCGACCGAGCCACCCAGGCGCCCCTATCTTTCTTTTTTCTACCTTGTAAAGGAAGATATTCCTCAAATTACTGACTGAGTGACTTACTTAATCGTTTGTATTTTTTTCTTTTTTTTTTTTTTTTTTTTTTTTATCTCACTTCAATTTTGTTCATGGTTTGGTTTGACTTTTATGCACCTTTCTGCCCAATGTCCTCTATGGCATCTAGAATTTGCCATTGTTGCCCCAGTAATGTGAAAAGTACTCCTGATTTTACAGGTAACTTGCAGTTCCAGTAATAAAGTCCAGTGCTCTATTAGCTACTTTGGTCACCATACATCCAACATTTTGGTTAGAGTTTCTAACTTGACATTTCAAAAATGTTCATTTTTTCCACATTTCCTGCATAACAACAACAACAAAAAAATTAGTACAAGTTATTTTATAAGCTTGGTTTTGATTTTCCTTTTCTAACTATATTTTCTTTAAAATAATATAGCATACCACATATTATAATTGACCAAAGGTATGTTGGAGGGATGAGAATAGGCAGAATCAAGAAAATTATCAAATTGTTTGCACTGTCTAGACATTTGAAGAAATAGTCCTACATGCTAGCCTCTTCAACAATATAATTGTGTACATCAATTATTGTCTTAAGCTAGAACGATGAACCTGAAGTCACTAATAAAGATTATAATTTACTTATTGTATTTTCTTTAATAAATCAAAGATACATGTCATTCATCTTCAAAATATTTTCATCATTTAGTTTCAGACAAAATGGGTTCTGCTTTTTACTTTCTATTTGTAACTGTATTTATCATTCTGTATCTACTTTATCTCCACAAAAAGCCAGATAAAGGAATAATAACAGTATTATGTGGAGTTAATTTCAGTGGCTCTGAGTATTGCTGTTGCCCTGCAATTCCCTCAGGGTAAGTAAGGACAAGGGGGAAATACTTCTGCAGTTCCCTAGGTCTTTTCAGTGAAGGGAGTTAAAGCATCTGGCACATGGTATTTTGTATTCAGCCAGCTCCTCCTAGTAAAGTGTGTTACCCAGGAGTAAATTAGGCAATTAGCAGAATCATTAACTATTTCAAGCCAACAAAGTATCATTTAGTACACCAAAGTAATAATGAGCAAGTCAGTAATCATGTAGTCAGTGAGTACTCAACAAGGAAAGCTGCTCACTTTGGAGAGTCCATTGACTCATTTGTCCGTTGAAAGGCTAAGGAAAAAGGAATTTGCAATAGGATTGACTAGATTTTCTGGAGGCAAAGAACTAACACATTGACAATCACTCACATACTTCAACAATAGGGTATTACAAAATTTAGATGAGTTGTTTCTCAGTATCTTCATTATTATCACGTGGTACTTAATCAAGGTACACATGCTCAGAGAAAAGTGAGGTTCTAATCTATTCCACACCGATGCAAAAATCCAGCTATGCTCATTGTTGACAACATCATGATCATATGGGTCTATTTCTCAATCTCTAGTCAGAAGTTTTAAGTTTAAGAACAGTCTGTGTAAGTTTTAGAGTCATGATGCATTGAGGAGGTTACAAAAATCTTTGAATTGAACTGACAGGGCTACTTTCAAGATGTGGTAGTGCTTGTGCAAACAATTAGGAAAACATTTGGTATATTACACAAGTTAAGAAACATTGCTTGAATCTGAATATTATATCATTATTTCATATCTGTGATCTACAGTGTAAATTAAATACTATTTGTTCTGCCTGCCACATAGTATCATTGAAATAATCAAGGAGGTGGAGATTATGAAAGCACTTTATGTAAACTTAATAATTATACATCTGATTGTTTCTATATGCCACATGTACTCTACAGATCAGTGTATTATTGCTACCATAAGCTAATAATCTTTATGAAATTAGCACAATTTCTAGGATATACTAAATTCTCAATAAATTGTGGCTGTTATTACTAGAATAGCATATTATCCTTATCAATAACGCTCATGTTTTGCAGATATTGTTTGTATATTTTTTTAGTACCCAGGCTTAGATTGTGATAAGAAAATAGTGTAAAAATTAATCTGATGTCACAAATAACTAATTATCTTTTTTAAGCTTCAGACATATTTTTTTCATTTTATTAAGTACTGTTCTTTGAATAATTATTTTGAAAATAACTTCATTTAATCCACTTGTGTAGATTCCTAATTTATTTACTTGTTAATTAATTAATTAATTAACTTAGCTATATGGTTTTCTCTTCCATCAGTGGAAGATAGGGAGGTTTTAAAAAGTCACATTTTTGAGGTCACCTGGGTGGCTTAGTTGGTTAAGCACCCAACTCTTGATTTTGGGTCAGGCCATGATCTCACAGTTCATGAGATTGAGTCCTGCATCGAACTCTGCACTGACAGTACAGAGCCTGCTTGGATTCTCTCTCTCCCTCTCTCTCTGCCCCTCTCCCCCTTGCACATACACACATGCATGTTCTCTCTCTCTTGCTTGCTCGCTCACTCTCAAAATAAATACAATACATATTTAAAAATATTAAAGGGGCACCTGGGTGGCTCAGTTGGTTGAGCGTCCCACTTTGGCTCAGGTCATGATCTCAAATTTGTGGGTTAGAGCCTTGCATTGGGCTCTGTGCTGACAGTTCAGAGCGTGGAGCCGGCATTAGATTCTGTGTCTCCCTCTCCCTCTGTCCCTCCCCTCCTCATGCTCTGTCTTTCTCTGTCTCTCAAAAATGAATAAATGTTAAAACAATAAAATAAAAAAATATTAAAGAAAATAAAAAGTTACATTTCTTGTTAGACAAAACTAAAAAGAAGAATTGTATTCTTCTACAAATAATCTGGGAAATTTCATTACATTTTGGTTTTGTAAGCATAACATCATGTCTCTTAACGTGGTACAAAGTTATTAGGAATAGTCAAAGCACCTTAAATAGTATTTATTTGTGGAATTTGAAAAAGAAGAAGTGATTTAGCAACTGGATATTTCACTTGGATTTGGAAAAGCATTAGCATAACCCTTGGATTCATATAGCTGAATCAACATGCTTTATCTGCTTAGCTATAATTACATTTAATGTATGGAACCACTTGTTAATGAAATGCAAAGATCATTTGATACTAAAATATCCAAGGCCTAGCGAATGTAGTATTTTAATTTTTGTCGAGCCCTTCCTCCCTTCCTTCCTTCCTTCCTTCCTTCCTTCCTTCCTTCCTTTCTTCTTTTATCCCTCCCTTCCTCTTTCTTCTCTCCCCCTTATGGCCTTTTCCTCTCATTTTCCTCCCTCCCTCCTGCCCTCCCTCCCTCCCTTCCTTCCCTCCATCTCTTCTTCCTTCCTTTCTCCTTCCTTTATTTCTTTCAGTAGGTTTCTGACATATAACCAGAAATGGTATAACGGGATGCAAGCTTTTTTTTAAGAGAAGAAAACAGTTTCTTCTTGAAAATCTTTTGCCTTGTGGAAAGTAACTTTTAAAAGTAATTTATTAAAGTTTTTAACGCCCTAGAAAAAGAATTTCCAAAATATATTCTCTACCCTCTTGGAGTTTATAATCTAAAATAGACAATGTAGATATAAACACATAACTAGAGGATGCATGGAGACAGTAGCAAAGCATCTTTAAAGTAGTACAGACACTGATAAGTATTCCTCACTGTTTGTTATTATGATGTAAGGAATGCCAGAAGAGGAAACCAGGGACTGGTGTTATCTCTGAATCAATCCTGTGCTGACTTGGTCAAATCCTTAAATATCTTGAGGCTTTATATTATTTGTTAACAATGTGTATTAATTACACCTGTTCTACTTACTGCACAATTACTTTTTATGAGTATCAACTGAGGATAAACGCAAAGTGGTTTAAAAATATGATATGATATTGAAATGAATAAAATTATTTATCTGTGCCTTTTCTTAATGCAACTACAAGTTCTTCTCCGAAGCTAGGACTACATTTTTGAATTGAAAATAAAAGAAATCTCTCAGAATGCCTATTTTTGTCTAGGGTACATGCATGTGCTAAACAAATAACTGCTGAATGCAGGTAATAACACAAGAGCAGTGCCAAATATATAAATGCGAAAGACCCCACTCAAACAAAATAATAAAAAAAAAAACACAAATATATATATATATATATATATATATATATATATATATATATATCTTTCTACCAATTACAAAACAAAACTCAAATTACCTACCATGACATTCAAGAATCATCCCAAGTGCTGAACTGTGTTTCTAATCTCATTTCCCACCACTTTCCTCCTCACCATATCTAATTTAATTCCTAACATGCTTGGATATTTTAGGGTGTTGTGGCTTTGTTCATGCTCATTCCACTACATCCTCTCATAGGAATGCTCTCATCTACTAGGGTTAAAAAAAAAGATCCCTGGGATCCAAGTCCAATTCAAATGTCATCTTCAATGTGAATTGCTCATCTCTCCTTTCCGTTCATTCTCAACTAGTCATGCATTCTGTCATTCAATAAATGAGCTACTAGTCACTAGCAAAGGAAAGATGTATCTGAGCATATATGAAGTATCAATAGTCATGTAGATATCTGGACCTCCAAGTTACTGTAAGCAGCAGTCATGATAATTGCTACAACTACATTACTCTATATTACTGTACTTCTTCACACCTCTTAGGGCAGCCTCTTTGCTGCCCTTCCTGCATCTGCCTGCTACCTAATCCCAAGGCCAATGCCCCAAGTTTAGATGTTTATTAAGGCAGTACCTTATTTTTAGATCTAATTTCTTTCTCAATTGTGTATTGCTATGTAATAAACCACTCCAAAGTTCAGACTTAAAACAATTCATTTACTCATGATTCCACAGATGAGCAGTTTAGCAAGGCCTCAGGTAACATGACTTGTCTATGTCCTGTGTTGTGATGGCTGGGCTTACTCATGTGACTGCAGTTACCTTGTGGTTCAATTCCTACAGCTTCATAATCCAAATTGGTCTTGTTCACAGGTCTGGTGGTTGATAAGGCTTTTTGACACTGGGCCATTTGTGTCCAGTAGGCTAACACAGGATTGTTCCCATGGTGGCAGCAGTGAGAAAGTGAGAGCAGTAGTTTCAAGGACACTTAAGTGTTTAGGCAAAGAATTCATGTAACATCACTTCTCTTATATTCTGTCAGCTGGAGAAAATGACAGGACAGCCTAAACTCAAGGAGTAGGACAGTCATATTGCAAAAGGGGAGTGCAAATTGGGATGGGCAAAATCTTTGCAAACATTTTTTTTTTTTTTTTTCAAATAACCCAGCACACCTTAGTCTACCAAGAGTGAAACTTGGGATTGAGTCCATCTCATGTGCTGAGAAGCACATAAGTTATGGTCAATGCAACTTGGAGGAGGCAAATATTTCTAACAGAAAGGAGGATTTTCTCTGGAACAACTTATATAATTTCTAAAGCATGAGAATTACCTTTCCCTGAAAGTTCTTTAGAGTTCTGTTTGATTTAATTAGTGCTTATTGAATAAATAAATAAGTAATATGCCTATAAGACAATCTAGCCCTGTCCTACACTGTAGAAGACCCTTTAAAACTTTCTAAAAAATACTTTCCATAAATATTTTTTCAAGCTTATCCATTTTTAATAAAGTATATTTTCCTAAGATATATTTTATTTGGTTGAGGTTAAAATCATATTTGTCATCCATCCTAATCTCTCATTTTATTTTATTTATTTATGTTTTAAGTCAGCTCTACATTGGTCATAGAGGTCAAGGCAGGGCTTAAACTCACAACCCTGAGATCAGGACCTGAGCTGAGATCAAGAGTCGGCCACTTAACTGAGTCACCCAGGTGCACCTATAATCTCTCATTTTAAGCCCTCTGTGTCTATAGGTCTGGCTCCCTTCTTCATCTGTTCTATTAGATTCTCTCAGCCTTCATAACTCTCTCTTCTATTAAAAACTTTATTTTCTAATTTCATTATCGGAATTAAACTAAAAGTTCTTAAACACAATTTGTTTCTCTTCAATTTACTCTCATTGTTTCACATTAGAAGAAAAGAATATTTTTCCTTCCCCCTTCCTTGCACTGATTATTGAGATTTTAACTATAAATTAATTATTAGTTTTGACTTTCATTCTCAAAGAATTTAAACCGCAAGCCAAAATGTGAAATGGACCAAGGAGGTACTCACCTGTCACCTTCTCTAATTACAGCATATTGCAATCCTACTAATTTCTAGTTTTTATGACCTGTTGCCATGTCTTTTTTCCTGTCAGATTTGTTTTCCTTTTTCACTAGAATTCATATATATTGATATATACACATATATACATATATATATATACATATAAACATATATGTATATATATATATATATATATATAATTATGGAAAGGATTTAAAAATGATTTTAAAAAAGGCAAAAGGACAATCAAGGTGTGCCTTTCCCAACACATTGGCCAAATGTGGGGGAAACATTCCCAAATCAGTGTCGTATTTGTGTTTCTTTAGCCCTGCAGTGACAAGGATATAAATGCTTAGATCAAGGAGTGCCTAGGTGATTCAGTCGGTTGAGCGGCGGACTTCAATTCAGGTCATGATCACAGTTTGTGAGCTCGAGCCCCGCATGGGGCTCACAGCTGTCAATGTGGAGCCACCTTGGGATACTCTGTCTCTCTCTCTCTCTCTGCCCCTCCCCACTTGCACACTCTCTCTCAAAATAAATAAATAAATAAATAAAAACATTAAAAAAAAAAAAAGAAATGCTTAGATCAAGAACAGATAGGGGTGTCTGGGTGGCCCAGTCAGTTGAGCATCCAACTCTTGATTTTATTTTGGGTCACGATCCCATGGTGGTGGGATTGAACACCACATTGGTGCCTACTTAGGATTCTCTTACTCTCTTCCCCTCTGCTCCTCTCCCCCACTCACACTTGCATTTGAGATTTTTATATATAAGAAATAGAGATGATTTTCTCTTCTCTTTTTGGCAGAGCAAATATGAAAGTGTAGGCAAAGAGGTGGTGTAGATTGGATTAGTCTAACACTGATCATTCCCACCACAGGGGTGTGGATCTCAGAGCACCATTCCTTGTCTACTTTAATCATGTTCCTTCAATATCCCACAGCTTTATTTCTCTAAAAAATAAAAATAATAAAAAAAAGATGATACCCACGAAATGACTAATTCCTTTCAGGAACTGAGTAGCCTTATTTGTACTGTTTTTGCACATCCAAATCTGAATGTTATCTTAGGGTGTTGGTGACCACAAAAGAACAAAAACTTACCTCAAATCTAGAAATTATGAGTGAGGAAAGAGAACTTGGTATTGCTGGCCTCTAGTTTCTTCCAGTCCCAAACAGCACCAAGCTTCAACAATCCGGGGGGTGAGTGACTACAAGTTTGGGTAGATGTGAGTAGGATGTGGGCAGAAAGAAGGTAGAACTCATGTGAGATCAGGGATTTTAGGTCAAAACAGTGTATGTCAGGAAATATGATTTAACTGGTAAGCATAATGCAAGGGGAATGCAGAAAATGCCAATAATACACGCTGTGATTATTGCTTACTAGAAAGTTGTGAGCATATATTTAAAGCTAAATAGTAATAATAAAAGAAATTAAGTAATAAAATAAAAGAAAAAATAAGGAACCCGTGTACCTTTCATGTAGTAATACTATGCATCTGATCCTTCTGTAAGTGTTGTTTCTATATCCATTTCTTGAATTAAAAACAAAATGCTTAAAGATGTAAGAGAACTGGTACTCCTACTCATACTTTTTCTGGATTGTTATTTCTTTAAGATGGAAATATTGTCTAGATAGTCCTGTTTTTTCTGGGGCCTCCACAGGAACAATTAAACAACTGTTAATAACACATATAAATTATAAATGAATCCTCAAAAACAAGGAGCACTCAAGGGCTACTAAGGCTTTCTTTCTTCCAACAATATTAGTTATTCTAGTTGAGTAACTTTAAAGTGGTTTTTGAAATGTCACATCCTTTATTTTGAAAATAAGTATTATATGTAATAAAAAAGCATTATATATGTATTATATATAGCAAATAAAAGAGCATTCATCTTGATGAGGTCCCAATAGTTCCCTTTTGCTTTTGTTTCCCTTGCCTTCAGAGACATGTCAAGTAAGAAGTTGCTGTGGCCGAAGTCAAAGAGGTCATTGCTTTTTTTCTTTTCTAGGATTTTGATGGCTTCCTGTCTTACATTTAGGTCTTTCATCAAAATAAAAACCTTCTGCACAGCGAAGGAAACAATCAGCAAAACTAAAAGGCAACTGACAGAATGGGAGAAGATAGTTGCAAATGACATATCAGATAAAGGGTCAGTGTCCAAAATCTATAAAGAACTTATCAAACCCAACATGCAAAAAACAAATAATCCAGTGAAGAAATGGGCAAAAGACATGAATAGAAACTTCCAAAGAAGACATCCAGATGGCTAACAGACACAGGAAAAAAGGCTCAACATCACTCATCACCAGGGAAATACAAATCAAATTCACAGTGAGATACCACCTCACACCTATCAGAAGAGCGAACATTAACAACTCAGGCAATAGCAAATGTTGGCAAGGATGCAGAGGAAGAGGAACCATTTTGCACTGCTGGTGGGAATGCAAACTAGTGCAGTCAATCTAAAAAACAGTATGGAGGTTTCTCAAAACATGAAAAATGGAACTACCCTACAACCAAGCAATTGAACCACTAGGTATTTATCCAAAGGATACAGGAATGCTTTTCGAAGGGGCACATGCACCCCAATGTTTATGGCAGCACTATCAACAATAGCCAAAGTAGCCCAAATGTCCATCGATGGATGAATGGATAAAGAAGATGAAGATGTGGGATGGAGATATATATATATATATATATATATATATATATATATATAT